>NC_057801.1:843517775-843817775 GCF_018294505.1 Triticum aestivum | reverse complement strand
CCACTTCCTTCTCTGCACCAAGTCTGAACCTATGAAAGGCACCAAGTGCCTGGTCCTTGGTTTTCAGCAGAATTAGCCACATGAACCTGGAGACATCATCGACAAGCAGAAGAAAGTAGCGGTTGCCGGCGGGTGTTGGTGGAGAGATTGGCCCGCAGAGGTCACCGTGGACCAACGCTAGCGGGCGCTCAGCACGGTATGTCGCCTCGCTAGGGAATGACAGTCGCCGCTGCTTCCCAACGAGGCAGCCATCGCATATCTGATCAATATGATCTATGCGCGGCAGTCCATGTACCATCTCCTTCTGCGCTAGCTCGCGCAACGCCTTGAAGTTGAGATGACCGTACCGTGCATGCCAAAGCCAAGCCGTGTCGCCGCAGTTAGCCATGAGGCAGACCGGCTGCGCCTGGCTCAGGTCGAGGATGTAGAGACGGCTCTGGTTCCGCAGCACGTGCGCGAGAAGCTCGCGTGCCTTGTCGTAAATCTCCATGTAGTCGTCCTCGATCACCACCTTGCACCCACGTTCAGCAAGTTGGCCCAAACTGATGATGCAGCTCTTCAGCGACGGGATGTAGTACACATTTGCAAGGGCACGGTGTTCACCGTTCAGGCACTGGAACAACACAGTGCCACGCCCAACAATGTCCACGGCTGAACCATCCCCAAACCTGACCTTCCCAGTCACAGTGAGGTCGAGGTCCAAGAACTTCTCCTTGATCCCTGTCATATGATTGCTAGCACCAGTATCTAAATACCAAGCATCACCTTTGTACCTTTTCGGGTGTACCTTTTCTTCATTGAGGAGAACCTCGCCGGAGTGCTCGTCAGTTTCAGTCAGATCACAGATCTCCGCCATGAGCAGAGTTGCTGGACCTTCATCTTCCTTCTCTGCCATGAGAGCCCTCTCCTTCTTTGGCCTGCGGCACTCAGCAGCAAAGTGACCTTTAATACCTCAGTTGTGGCACTTGTACTTCTTCTTCCAGTCGTTGTTCTTGCCACGGACGGAGTTTGAGTTGGAGCCATGCTGCTGTGGTTTCTTGCCGTGGCTTCCGGATCGGTCGCCGTTCTGGCCACCGGACGACGATCCCTCACCTCCTGTCTTCTTCCCTTCGAGCTTCTCCCACTGTGCACGTGACAACATCAGGTGCTCCCCTTCCTGAGGATTGCCGAAGGTAGAACGTACGCGCTCGTCGTACGCCTTGTAACGCCCCACCAAGTCTTCAGTTGACAGGGTTTTGAGATCGATGCACTGCTCGATCGTGGTCACCAGCTGCATGTAACGCGCCGGTGCTGCACGCAGGAACTTGCGCACAACCTCGATCTCGTCGAGCTTCTCACCGAGGCCACGAATCCCGCTGACGAGCGATGTGACGCGCGTAGCGAATTCGTCCACGGTCTTGCTCTCCGCCATCTTCAGTTCCTCGAACTGCTTCTTGTACGTCTGCAAGTTTGCCTCGCGAACGCGGTCGTGGCCGAGATGGGACTTCTTGATGGCTTCCCAGGCTTCTTTTGCCGAATCCTTGCCAGCGAGAGTTGGAAGCATCGTCTTGGGCACGGCGCGATAAATCGCGGTTAGCGCCCCACGATCTTTGCGGTACTCAGCACCGCCTTCCGCGTACTCGGGGCCTGCCTTGTCAAACGGCTCCGGCTTGACTTCCATCGCCTCCGGCAGCGTCAGCGTTCCATCTCCGCTGCTTTTCGGCAAGCCCCGTGGCATGATCTTGGGCATACAATCAAAGCTCTGATACCAAATGACAGGTCCAAGGCTTCTCTCTCAGCTAGCAATGGTGGTTTCTCTCGAGACACGAAGAACAGATCACACACGGAAGATCTTTGCGTCGCAAAAATCTTCCGTGTGTGATCTGTTCTTCGTGACTCGAGAGAAACCACCATTGCTAGCTGAGAGAGAAGCCTTGGACCTGTCAGTTCACTCTTAATACCCTATCACCAGCTTGGTAGGCGGTACACATGGAGTGCGACCATCAGTCATAGTGCCTAATAAGTTGGTGGTAGGCTTACCACTATATTGCCGACATTGACAACGATAGGGTCCGGTTGTGTGCGACCTTCAATGAGAGAAGATTTTCAGGGGTAGCCAGGATTCTGCTGTCAGATAAGGCTGTGGTACCATTTCAAGCCTACTTCCTACTAAGTTGGTTGTAGACTTAACTTTGTAATGCCAGAGTTGGCGGCAGTGAGGTTTACAAATGAACATGTTCACAAGTTAAAAAAGATAAATAACACATGCTTCTCAAATGAAAGTTCATGACATTAGGTAGTACAAGTCTTCTATATAAGACTCTATCAAGTCACATGGTGCTATTTCCCCTTCTTGTCAGCGTGCTTCATCTTCGTCTTGTGCAAAGGAAGCCATTTCATGCTTCCTCATCCACTCCTCCTCACAGACATCCTCCCCAATGCACCGCCTCCCCGCCACCCACTTTCGTGCTTGCTTCCTCAAAAGCTCACGACACTCCACCTCCTCTAGATGCAAAGACTCATTGAACTGATGTCTGGCTATGCACCTATCACTCTACAGGTCATTTCAGATATGTTTTGGTACCTCATGATCTACGCATGTATAGTCTTCCAAGGAGGAGGAGGCGACTACGAAAAACATGTCTGTACTATAATATGTACCGCCAAATGGGATTTCTTGATGTTGTATCTAACGTACCAGCTGGCAATCATAGGTGTTAGGACGTGCACGATTTTGTTCATATTTGGGACGCAACAAGAATCTTCTTCCTTCAGCCCATGACTTCTTCAAGTCTGTGGAATCTGTCACAACACAAGGGTCATCACACCAACATGTAGATATGTTCACATATTTTTCCTTCTTGTTTGCCAACTCACTTCCACTTCACTTATTCACATGTACTCTTGGTCGGTGCAAGGCGGCCTAGTCATGGAAAGGGTGAAGCTAAACAGGAACAATTGTTAGCAAAAGACATAAGCAAAGAAAATGTGTAAACTCAATAAAGCAAGAAGTATTAATAAAGAGATTTATAAATGTGAAAGTAACAAGTGCTTACCATAGGATCAGTGACACCCTTTTGAGCATCATCATCGATAAGTTTGTTCATGTTTTCAAGACTACTCGCTCTTACTTATCTTGTCGCTCGATTTAAACGTGTGGCACAATTTTATTTCATCATTTGGTATTGCTATATCAATCACCATCCAAATAACCTTTTTCTAGTTAAATAAATGGAAATTACACTATTGTGGTGAGTGTGCTTCATAGCGCAATTGTGCTTTATATTGTTAATATATGATTAACTATATTGTTGTGCTTGTGTAATAACATTAATAGTTTGCTACTTAACGAGAAACATTTTTGTTATAGAACTCCAATGTCTATCATTGCAAATGCGTTTATGATATGCTAAATCATACTTTATGGTGGAAATTTTCTTAGATTTTTGAAACTTCCACAATTGACATACCTTTCCATCGAATTCAAATCCTATCAACATCAGCAAAACAGAGTTAAGAGAATAAAATTATGTCAAGTTGTAATATAGTTGACGACATTTATGTGTAACAGATGTGTTAGCACTCAGTATAGTACCCTAAAATATCTAGGTAGAGGGTTGTTGAGAGTATGAGTAAAATTTACAAAGTTGAGACTTCTAGAGTATATGATTGCATAATCTATGTTTAAACAACTTGAAAGTTGTATGATATGCGTCCATGTGATTTGCCACATCAGACCTTTTCCTTGTACTCCTGCTTACTAGCATCGCTCATTTCTTGCACAAATCTAGCTTCATATTCTCTTGGAACAGGCTTTTGCCCCTCTTGTACGATAAATTCAAGTGTCCGGACGATATAAGGTGATGAGAAAACCTTGATACAAAGAAAATCAAATAAAAATCAAAAGTAAGAGAACACGGCACACACAACTCTGTGCCATGACCTCATTGTCGGGCCAGGCACAGGACAAACCAAACACTATCCAGATCCCCTCAGCGTTCGTCAACAAAGAGCAGCCCCGCGTCCCCAGGAGAAACAACTGGATGTGCCACAAAGCTCTTGCCAAACTATCGTCGGAGAGGTTCCCCTGCCCTCTCACTTTGGTATGAGGAGTGTCGATCCTGCTGGTGAGCAGTACGAGCTGATAGCGATGATGATGGAGTCACATTTAAAATATAAGAGACAACCCAGACCGCCCCATGATGAAATCCAAGATGCAACATGTTAATAGCCAAGCCTGCCTAAATAAGTCGGAGTGGAAGGTACCTGAGCTCCAGGACGATGACCCCAAGAGGGTAATGGTGCAACATGGTACCCCTACCGCGAGTATGAAAAACATAGAATTGTTTTCACCTAGAGCCCTCGCACGTGGAGGATAACCACAATGACGCTCTCAAGAGGGACAAAACACACATAGGCATTGCCATTGTTGATGCCAAAACACAAAGCTTTCCCTCGAAACCTGTCCGTGCAAATAGAAGGCACCCAACACAATAAGCCGACCACTAGTAGAAAACATGGCTTTGGTTGAGGCCAGGATAAGGGCATTAACTCCGGTTCACTACGAACTGGGACCAAAGGGTGCATCAGTCCCGGTTCATGAGGCCAGGGCGCCGGCCGGTCCTCGGGGCCATTGGTCCTGGTTCGTCTGGCACTTTTTGTCCCGGTTCCAGACACGAAGCGGGACCAATGGGCCTTGCTCCTTGTCTAGCACCTTTAGCCCTGGTTGGTGGCTGGAATCGGGACCAAAGGTTGCCCTTTAGTTCCTGTTTTAGCCACAAACCGGGACTAAAGAGAAGCCTATATATACCCGCGCCCCTGCCCGCTCAGTGCTATGTTTTTTGGCCGGCCATGTGGGAGAGGTGTGTGTGTTGCTCTAGCTGTCACCTCCTTGCACATGAGGTGTTCGAGGAAATTCCCAAGCCACACTTAAGCTTTCTCCTCTCCAAGCTCGACCTCCAAGCTCCATTTTCTTCAATATTTTTCTAGGTTTGGCGGTCTGTCTTGTCCCGTCCCCGTCCTCACCATCATCGATCACCTGCGCCGATCTCGTCGCCGGCACCACCGTGGTGAGCCTCTTGTTCTTATCTTCTTTCTAAAAGAAAATTCTTACTTGTATGATTTAGATAGATACTTGTATAATTTTCTTACTTTTATTATTGTTTGTTATTATATACTGCCATGGTTTTGGTATCCGCCCCCGTCGGCCCTCATCCTGTCTATGATTCGGATGTGGTATATTATCTTTTATAACTATTTTTTTCATTTAGTGTTTATGACAATTATGCCGACCAACATGACATAGATGTTTTTATCTAGGCGGTATGTGAATTGAAAATTCCAACCGACACTCTTGTCGAGAGGTTAAATATAGTTGAAAAAGAAAACAATTACTTGAAGAAAAAATTGAAAAAAATTGAGGAGGGGAAGATGGAATTGGAGTTGCATGTTGCGGATGTCGTCGATGATCACAAGATCTAGATGGATGCAATGCGCTTGAAGATTAGAAAGATTAGAAAATATGTCATTCATACTGAAGCTTGGTATCATTATGCCGTTGGATCAATTGTTATCTTAGTTGCGATTATGATCGCATTTGTTCTTGCATGTAAATGTTTTACATAGTTTCAATGTATGTTTTAATTACATGCTCTAAAGAGCTATATGTTGTTCAATGAGAACTATGTATGAACTTTATGTTTTTATTTTTTCAGTAATAACATTTGATCACTAATGTGCTTTGGTTTTAATGCGATGATGAACTTCTATTAATTTGGTCACTTCTCTATTCATGCTATTCTGTAATGGTTTTTGACACACTTAATTATATATAATGCACGCAGATGAACCGACAATGGATGTACGGTGATAGAGCACCTCCGAGTACATTAAGGGCCTGCATAATTTTCTCAAAGTGGCTGAGGCAAACAAGTAGAATGGTTTTATGAATTGTCCATGTACTATCTATAGGAATACGAAGGATTACTCTGACTCGAAAACCCTTCACGTCCACCTACTTGACAAGGGTTTCATACCACACTATATTATTTGGACCAAGCACGGAGAAAGAGGGGTTATGATGGAAGACAACGAATAAGAAGAGGATGATGACAACTATCCACCTGAATACGATGATACTGCAATGGGGGAAGCTGAAGATCAAGAGGAACCAAACGATGTACTCGATGATGATCTTCGCCGGGTCATTGTTGATGCAAAGAGACAATGCCAAAGTGAACGGGAGAAGTTGAAGTTTGATCGCATGTTAGAGGATCACAAAAATGGGTTGTTCCCAAATTGCAAAGATGACAACACAAAGCTTGGTACCACACTGGAATTGCTGCAATGGAAGACAACCAATGGTGTATCTGACAATGGATTTGGGAAGCTACTGAAAATAATGAAGAATAAGCTTCCAAAGGATAACGAATTTCCCAATAGTATGTACGAAGCAAAGAAGGTTCTACGCCCTCTAGGATTGGAGGTACAGAAGATACATGCATGCCCTAATGACTGCATCCTCTCCCTGGTGCGTACAAGGATTTGAACGCATGCCCGCTATGCGATGCATTGCGGTATAAGATCATACAAGATGACCCTGGTGATGTTGAGGGCGAGCGCCCCAGGAAGTGGGTTCCTGCCAAGGTGATGTGGTATGCACCTATAATGCCATGGTTGAAACATCTATTCAAAAACAAAGAGCATGCCAAGTTGATGCGATGGCACAAAGAGGACCGCAAGAAATACGGGAAGTTGAGAGCATCCGCTGACGGGTCGCAGTGGAGAAAAATAGAGAGAAGGTGTGGGGGACTTTGCAGGTGATGCAAGGAAGGTATGGTTTGGGTTAAGCACAGATGGCATTAATCTTTCTAGGGAGCAGAGTAGCTATCATAGCACCTGGCCCATGACTCTATGTATCTATAACCTTCCTCCTTGGTTGTGCATGAAGCGGAAGTTCATTACGGTGCCAGTGCTCATCCAAGGCCCTAAGCAACCCGACAACGACATTGATGTGTACCTAAGGCAATTAGTGGAAGAACTTTTACAGCTGTGGAATGGAAAAGGTGTATGTGTGGGGGATGATCACAAACTGCAGGAATTTGACATACATGCGTTGCTGTTTTGTAACCATCAATGATTGGCCTGCTCTCGATAACCTTTCAGGACAGACAAACAAGGGATACCACGCATGCACGCATTGTTTTGATGACACCGATAGTATATATTTGGAGAAATGCAGGAAGAATGTGTACCTGGGACATCGTCGATTTCTTCTGACCAACCATCTGTGTCAAAAG
The DNA here is from genome assembly GCF_018294505.1 of Triticum aestivum. Classification (NCBI taxonomy): domain Eukaryota; kingdom Viridiplantae; phylum Streptophyta; class Magnoliopsida; order Poales; family Poaceae; genus Triticum; species Triticum aestivum. Next base: position 843,810,498 of record NC_057801.1, on the reverse strand, counting down.
AAAGGCAAGCATTTCAAAGGTGAGGCAGATCACCGGAAGAAGCCCGCCATCCGTACCGGTGATCACATACTTGATATGGTCAAGGCGGCAATCTGTTCCAAATGACGTTGAGGGACGCGCACCCATGTGGAAGAAGAAATCTATATTTTGGGACCTACCCTATTGGAAAGACCTGGAGGCCCGCTCTGCAATCGACGTGATGCACGTGACGAAGAATCTTTGCGTAACCTTCTAGGCTTCTTGGCCGTGTATGGGAAGAAAAAAGATACACCAGAGGCACGGGAGGACCAACAACGTGTGCACGGAAAATATGGCATGCATCCAAAGCAGTATGAAGGTCCTGCCAGCTACGCTCTTACCAAAGAAGAGAAGGAAATCTTCTTTGAATGCCTGCTCAGTATGAAGGTTCCGCCTGGCTTCTCGTCCAATATAAAGGGAATAATAAATATCCCAGAGAAAAAGTTCCAGAACCTAAAGTCTCGTGAGTGCCACGTGATTATGATGCAACTGCTTCCAGTTGCATTGAGGGGGCTTCTACCGGAAAATGTTTGATTAGCCATTGTGAAGCTATGTGCATTCCTCAATGCAACCTCTCAAAAGGTAATCAATCCAGAAATCCTACCAAGGTTAAAGAATGATTTGGTGCAATGTCTTGCCAGCTTCGAGCTAGTGTTCCCACCATCCTTCTTCAATATCATGATGCACGTCCTAGTTCATCTAGTCAACGAGATTTCCATTCTGGGCCCTGTATTTCTACACAATATGTTCCCCTTTGAGAGGTTCATGGGAATCTTAAAAAAATATGTTCATAACCGTGCTAGGCCAGAAGGAAGCATCTCCACGGGCCATCAAACAGAGGAGGTCATCGCGTTTTGTGTTGACTTCATTCCTGACCTGAAGAACATTGGTCTCCCTCAATCACGGTATGAGGGGAGACTGACTAGAAAAGGCACGCTAGGAGCGGACTCAATAATATGTAGGGACGGGTGTTCTTGGGCCCAAGCACACTACACTGTTCTACAGAATTCTACCGTGGTAACCCCATATGTCAATGAACACAAGAATATTCTGCGCTCAAACACCCGGAGTAGTGTGACGACTGGATTACATGTGAACACATCAGGACTTTCGGCTGTTGGTTGCAAACACATCTCATGGGTGACAATATTGTTGGAGCTGAGCTATACTCGTTGGCTAGGGGACCATCTTCGACTTTATTGACTTGCAAAGGGTATGAGATAAATGGGAATACATTTTAAACGGTCACCTAAGATCAAAAGAGCACCAACCAAAACAGTGGTGTCAGCTTTGATGCAGCAACCAACAGGGGAAAGGACACATATTATGGTTACATAGTGGACATATGGGAACCTGACTATGGACATGATTTTAAGGTCCCTTTGTTTTGGTGCAAATGGGTCAATCTGTCAGGAGGCGGGGTACAGGTAGACCCGTAGTACGGAATGACAACAATGCATCTGAACAATCTTTGGCACACAGAAGAACCATTCGTCCTAGCCAATGATGTGGCGTAGGTTTTCTATGTGAAGGACATGTCTAAAAAACCGAGAAAAAGAAAAGATAAGGAAGCAAATACATCATACGATGAGCCAAAGCACCACATAGTTCTTTCAGGGAAAAGAGACATCGTGGGAGTGGAGGGCAAGACAGACATGTCTGAAGATTATGAAAAGTTTCATGAAATTCCTCCCTTCAAAGTGAAGGCTGACCCAATCATCCTGTTAAACAATGAAGATTATCCATGGTTATGGCGCAATAAGCAAGGGACACACGCAAATAAAAAGTGATGACTTCCTCTGCACAACTATTCGGATTATGGCTTAGATTATGCGAAGAAAAAAAATTGAAATCCCCTTTGTAGTAGATGAGTTTTCGTCCGAAACCATTATACTTTGAAGGAGATTGTGCATTTTGTACACGAAGTGCATCAAGCTTTTGCTATAATGCTCTCAACTTTTTAGCACATGATATGTGGGTGAAATGATGATACCATGCCAACTTTCAAACTTTTCAGAGTTCATTTGTAGTGCTTTCCAATTTCAGGGTTATTTTGCAAAAAAAATCAGTAAATGCATGAAAAATACCAAATGAAATCAGAAAGGGTTGAAAATTGATGATGTGGCTTTGAATAGTCCATGTTGAACACACAAAAAGTCTGTAGTTGAAATAAGTTGAAAAAAATGAACTCCCTTTGTAGAAGATGAGTTTTTGTCCGAAACCCTGATACTTCGAAAGAGATTGTCCATTTTGTATACGAAGTGCATCCAGTTTTTGCCGTAACCCTCTCAACTTTTTAGCACATGCTATGTGGGTGAAATGATGATACCATGCCAACTTTAAACCTTTTCAGAGTTCATTTGTAGTTCTTTTCAATTTTAGGGTCATTTAGCTCAACGAATGAACTAATAGGAAAAAGAATGAACTAAAAAGCTTTTATAAAACTCTAATAGCAATAAGAATGAACTAAAAAGCTTTTGTAAAACTCAAATAAATATAAGTGAAGAACATGAGAATAATCTAAGTGAAGCAAGAGAGAATTTCTTAAAAAAATTTATGAACTCCCAAATAAATCTAAGTGAAGCATGAGAGCATTTCTTAAAAAATAACAAAGCACACCATGCTCAAAAATATATAAGTGAAGCAGTAGAGCAATTCCATGGCTCTAAAAATTTAAGTGAAGCATAGGAGCAAGCATAGCATAATTTTTGGCTCTCTCAAAAAGGTGTGTCCAGCAAGGATTCAAGACTTAAAACACAAAGGAAAACAAGAAAAGACTCATATCACACAAGACGCTCCAAGCAAAACTCATAATATGTGACGAATAACAATATAACTCCAAGTAAAATACCGATGGTTGTTAGAAGAAAGAGGGGATGCCACACGAGGGCATCCCCAAGCTTAGTTGCTTGCTACTTCTTGAATATTATCTTGGGATGCATCGGGCATCCCCAAGCGTAGCCTTTGATGATCCTTATTCCTTCATCCATCGTTAGATCACCCAAAACCTGAAAACTTCAATCACACAAAACTCAACAAAACCTTCGTGAGATCCGTTAGTATAAGAGAGCAAACCACTACTATAAGTATTGTTGCAAACCCATTCATATTTTATTTTTGCATTATATCTACTGTATTCCAACTTTCCTATGGCAAAAACTCTTCAAAGAAAACCATAGAATCATCAAAACAAACACACAACGCAAAGAAAACAGAATATGTAAAAAACAGAATAGTCTGTAGCAATCTGACTATTTCGAATACTTCTGCAACTCCAAAAATTCTAAAAATTAGGACGACGAATAATTTCTTTATTAATCTTCTGCAAAAAGAATCAACTCAAAAGCACTCTTCTGTTAAAAATGAAAAATATTTTCGCGAGCGCAAAAATTTCTGTTTTTCAGCAACATCAAATCAACTCTCACCCAAATCATCCCAAAGGCCTTGCTGGGCACAAACACTAATTTAAACCACAAAAACACATCTAACCAGAGGCATAATTGGGTATTTTATTGAAACCAACAAGAAAAACAAAAAGCAAAAAGATACAAGTTGGGTTGCCTACCAACGAGCGCTATCATTTTACGCCCCTAGCTAGGCATAATGCGAAGGATCTACATTTTGTCATCTTTATCCTCCAATTCTTAGATCAAACACTTACATTTATTCGAGGATTTTGCATATAAATTCTCAATGACAATACTTCTAGGCACGAGATTGAAAAATTCATTCTTGCAAATAGGGTCTCTTATAACTTCAATAAAATTGGGATGGATACTAATCATCTTAAGATCTCCTTTATCATTACTAGAAGTTGCACCCTTGTTTTTAGTAACTTGAGTAGTCTTGCCAATTTTTATGGGAGTTTTGGCGGAAGAAAAAACCATACTTAAATTACTAAAAATTTCATCAAGTTTATGAATCCGAGACAGGCTTTCTTCATTTCTTTCATGAATTATGGTCCCCTTTTCCTTTAACAACTTAAAAACTTCTCCCACTTTTGACCCAATTTTAGTATCAAAATTTTGCATTCTTTTTATCCAAGTTTTCAGTACGTTCTTCGGTAAGCATTTTCTTTTCAATAGCATCTAGTCTTTCCATAACATGCTCAAGAGTCAAAGTTGTATCACTGATCATAAGAGGCGGTGAACCAACTAAACTTCCCATAGTGTTAAAAGCATCAAGAGAGGGACACAACAGAAAATTCCCATCGGTAATGGTATCAAGGACGAATCTATACCAAGTGGTGATGCCCACATAAAAACAACGAAGAATAATGATATATTGCTTATGGATAGATCTACTATGAGCATTGCAAATTCATTACAAAGCATCTTTTAAGTTCTCCCGTCCCCTCTGTTTAAAATTAAGAACTTCATTCTCGGGGGTACACGCAATAGAGGAAGAACTATCCATGACGACAATAAGTGGTCAACAAGATGCACTCAAAAACAGATCTGACAAGAAAACGACGAATGAAAAAGAGGGCGAATAAAATGGAAAATTTTTGTGAAGTGGGTGAGAGGAAAACGAGAGGCAAATGGAAAATAATGTAAATTGCAAGGAGATGAGATTTGTGATTAGGAACCTGGTTGATGTTGATGATGTCTCCCCAGTAACGGCGCCAGAAATTCCTTTTGATGGCTACTTGAACTATGTCGGTATTTCCCCAAAGAGCAAGGGATGATGTAGCACATCGACGGTAGGTATTTCCCTCAGTGATGAGACCAAGGTTATTGAACCAGTAGGAGAAACATGCAACACAACGTAAACAACACACAAATAACAAATACTCGCAACCTGACATGTTAAAGGGGTTGTCAATCCCTTTCGGGTAACGGTGCCAGAAATTGGCGCGGAGACGTGATAAAGTTGTAATAGATAGGATAAATGGAGCGCAAATAGAATAAAGTGCAGCAAGGTATTTTTGTATTTTTAGTTTAACAGATCGTAAAATAAAAGCAAAGGAAAATAGATCGCAAAGGCAAATATGATAAGAAGAGACCCGGGGGCCGTAGATTTCACTAGTGGCTTCTCTCAAGAAAAATAGCAAACGGTGGGAAAACAATTACTGTTGGGCAATTGATATAACTTCAAATAATCATGACGATATCCAGACAATGATCATTATATAGGCATCACATCCAAGATTAGTAGACCAACTCCTACCTGCATCTCCTACTATTACTCCACACATCGACCGCTATCCAGCATGCATCTAGTGTATTAAGTTCATGGAAAAACGGAGTAATGCAACAAGAATGATGACATGATGTGGACAAGATCTACTTATGTAGAAATTGACCTCATGTTGTTATCCTTAATTGCAACGATACATACGTGTCGTTTCCCCTTCTGTCACTGGGATCAAGCACCGTAAGATCGAACCCATCACAAATCACCTCTTCCCATTGCAAGATAAATAGATCAAGTTGGCCAAAAAACCCAAATATTGGAGAAGAAATACGAGGCTATAATCAATCATGCATATAAGAGATCAAAGAAGACTCAAATAACTTTCAGGGATAAAAACATAGATCTGATGATAAACTCAAAGTTCATCGGATCCAACAAACACACTACAAAAAGACTTACATCATATGGATCTCCAAGAGACCATTGTATTGAGAATCAAGAGAGAGAGAGAGAGGAAGCCATCTAGCTACTAACTACGGACCCGTAGGTCCACAAAGAACTACCCACGCATCATCGGAGAGGCACCAATGGTCATGATGAACCCCTCCGTGAAGGTGTCTTGATTGGATCTGGTGTTTTATGGAACTTGAGCGGCCGAAATTGATTTTTATCGACTCCCCTAGGGTTTCTGGAATATTGGGGTATTTATAGAGCAAAGGGGCGGTGCGGGAGGGGCCACCGAGGTGGGAACAACGACCCACCTGGGCTGGGCGTGCCTGGGGGCCCAGGCGCACCCTGGTGTCTTGTGCCCCCCTCAGGCTCCCTCTCCGGTACTTCTTCGGCCCACTAGATGTCTTCTGGTCCAAAAAAATCCACAAAAAGTTTCGCTGCGTTTGGACTCCGTGTGGTATTGATTTCATGCGATGTAAAAACAAGCAGAAAACAAGAACTATCAATAGGTTAGTACCAAAATATGATATAAGATGACTATAAAATGATTGTAAAACATCCAAGAATGATAATATAACAGCATGGAACAATAAAGAATTATAGATACGTTAGAGACGTATCAATGAGGCCCCTCAGTAGAGTCCTCTTTCGCCTCAGCTGTCTCCGGCGCATCAGCGGACTCCGCCTCCTCCTCCTCCGCATCCTGCTACTCCGTCTCCTCCGGCGCGTCAGCACACTCTGCCTCCTCCCGCGCGTCAGCGGACTCCGCCGCCTCAGCAACAGCGGAAGAGAGACGATGCCGCTCTGGTGGCTAGCAGTACAAGAGGCGGGAAGAAATTCAAATTTGGTCCAAGCCTCAAGGCTCCTGCAAAGTTACCATATGAGAGGACTGATGAGGAAAACACGGACATCAGTGCTACCGAAGTGCAGGACTATTTTGAACGGAAACCTCCACCTCCAAAGTAAACAATAGATCTTGTGAAAGTGAAGCGCACTCCGGATGCCCTTAAGCGACCACCACCGCTTCCGCCACAATCCAACGATGACCGCTGTATTGAAAGGACATATGATGAAGTGCGGCGGTCGGGAAGTACTACCAGTGCTGCAAGAGTAGCAAAACGAAGAAGTGGGAGAAAATTCCCCAGCTCGACGAACAGGAGAAGCAATCATGCCCCCCGCTCAAGGTGTGATGTATACTACACAACATTCTTATTGTATACGTTGTTGGGCCTCCAAGTGCAGAGGCTTGTAGGACAGTAGCAAATTTTCCTCAAGTGGATGACCTAAGGCTTATCAATCCGTGGGAGGCATAGGATGAAGATGGTCTCTCTCAAACAACCCTGCAACCAAATAACAAAGAGTGTCTTCTGTCCCCAACACACCCAATACAATGGTGAATTGTATAGGTGCACTAGTTCGGCGAAGAGATGGTGATACAAGTGCAATATGGATGGTAGATATGTGATTTGTAATCTGAAAATATAAAAATAGCAAGGTAACTAATGATAAAAGTGAGCGTAAACGGTATTGCAATGCTAGGAAACAAGGCCTAGGGTTCATACTTTCACTAGTGCAAGTTCTCTCAACAATAATAACATAACTGGATCATATAACTATCCCTCAACATGCAACAAAGAGTCACTCCAAAGTCACTAATAGCGGAGAACAAACGAAGAGATTATTGTAGGGTACGAAACCACCTCAAAGTTATCCTTTCTGATCGATCTATTCAAGAGTCCGTAGTAAAATAACATGAGCTATTCTTCCCATTCGATCTATCATAGAGTTCATACTAGAATAACACCTTAAGACACAAATCAACCAAAACCCTAATGTCACCTAGATACTCCAATGTCACCTCAAGTATCCGTGGGCATGATTATACGATATGCATCACACAATCTCAAATTCATCTATTCAACCAACACAAAGTACTTCAAAGAGTGCCCCAAAGCTTCTACCAGAGAGTCAAGACGAAAACATGTGCCAACCCCTATGCATAAGTTCACAAGGTCACTGAACCCGCAAGTTGATAACCAAAACGTACATCAAGCAGATCACGTGAATATCCCATTGTCACCATAGATAAGCACATGCAAGACATACATCAAGTGTTCTCAAATCCTTAAAGACTCAATCCGATAAGATAACTACAAAGGGAAAACTCAATCCATTACAAGAGAGTAGTGGAGGAGAAACATCATAAGATCCAACTATAATAGCAAAGCTTGCGATACATCAAGATCGTGCCAAATCAAGAACACAAGAGAGAGATCGAACACATAACTACTGGTACATACCCTCAGCCCCGAGGGTGAACTACTCCCTACTCATCATGGATAGTGCCGGGATGATGAAGATGGCCACCGGCGAGGGATCCCCACTCCGGCAGGGTGCCGGAACGGGCTCCCGACAGGTTTTTGGTGGCTACAGAGGCTTGCGGCGGCGGAACTGCCGATCTATGGTGCTCCCCGATGTTTTTAGGGTAAATGGATATATATAGGTGAAGGAAGTCGGTCACGGGAGCCACGAAAGGCCCACGAGGGTGGGGGCGCCCAGGGGGTAGGGTGCGCCTCCCTGCCTTGTGGGCACCTCAAAGCTGCCCTGACGTCTACTCCAAGTCTCCTGGATTACTTCCATTCCAAATTTAACTTTCCCGAAGGTTTCATTCCGTTTGGACTCCGTTTGATATTCCTTTTCTTTGAAACACTGAAATAGGCAAGAAAACAACAATTTGGGTTGGGCCTCCGGTTAATTGGTTAGTCCCAAAAATAGTATAAAAGTGTATAATAAAGCCCATAAACATCCAAAACAGATAATATAATAGCATGGATATTTCATAAATTATAGTTACGTTGGAGATGTATCAAGGTGTCTAGCAATATTGCTAATCATCCGACGCTACTGCCTGGTACCAATCTTGGTGATTACGTGGGCGATGATGTACAGTTTGAAACGACTGAGGTAGTAGAGATCTTTAGATACGAGCACGGGAAGTGTATCGCAAACCTGATCAGCTCCCACATCTACCAACGTTGATGCGAATATTGCATAAGTGGTACATGGAAACTTGCAGCAAGGATGGGACCGGCAATATATTGCTGGGAATTAAAGAAGAGCAGGACCTCATTGGAGTCGACCTAATGTCTGTTGAATTTGAGGAATTATTTCAGTTCTTCAATCAAGACGTCCTCGACAAACAACTCATGACTTGCTATTGTCTATAAGTATTACTTCTGTAATTAAGACTCTAGCTCAGCGCGTTCATTGCATGTATATATAATTATCCTCACTATATTATGCGGATTGAAGATCGCCGAATGCAAGAGATTACAAATCTATGACATTGGGTTCATTAGCCCAAATACCATAAATGAATGGTCGGTACAAAATAGAGTCAAAGATACGGAGGAAAACATGCTAAAGGCATTCCTTCAACAACAAAACAAAAGGGAAATACTCTTTCCATACAACTTCAAGTGAGTGTTACTGTCTTGTGCATATTCGGTTTCGCTTACTCGAGGTTAAGTACTGTAATTGATGAGTTATGCGTGTGTAGGTTCCACTTTATTCTTCTATCCATTAAGCTTGAAGGGCAGTAGTAACTGTCTTAGACTCAAGACGTAAAGGTCCCAAGACTTATGCGGACATGACTATAGTGCTCCAGAAGTAAGTTCAACCATTGTCGCACCATATCGACAACTTTCGTTCATTTCCTGATATCAAGTAATCATTTTCTTTGCCGAGAAGGGTTTGGAAAAAGTTCACCAGAATGTTTCCGGGTCTAGACAAGAATGAGCTGCGATTTACATACCCCAAAGTAAGTAGTACTAGCTAGTTCCGCGCATCTCTCATTTATTTTAGTTTCATCAATACCATTATCATGCTTCCTTATCAGTTTGATTGAAATCTATTCTCATAAAGTGCTTGCGGCAGGAAGGCAGGAATCATTTATGTGGATACTACATTTGCGAGTTCATGCGCCACTCGACCTCTGAGCGGGCTCCTCTGACCAACAATATGAAGTATGTAAACAATATTCACAATTATATTTTATTACCATCAATTGTGTTGAGTCTCATTCATATATAATATGTATTGACCCCCTTCTTTAAATTAGATGCGACAGATGCGGGAAGAACTCCTACCACATGATCGCATACGAGCAATTAAAGAGGAATTGGCGGGATTCTTTCTTGATCACGTCATACCTAAAGACGCAGAATACCATATGGAATTGCACGATGTTGGTAGATGATGTCAGGGACTGTAAGAGATGTTATATTGTATATTTGTAGTAGCATCGGATAGATATACGAAAACTTGTTGTTCGACCAAGCGCGGAGAAAGAGAGGTCACTTCTATATATATATATATATATATATATATATATATATATATATATATATATATATATATATATATATATGTTCATGACGATCTTGTGTAATTAATGGTTTCTTTCATTTGCTTACTAGCTACCATCGAGTTTTGTCTATATGTATAGTAGCTAGCATGGACCAAGCACGGAGAAAGAGAGGTCACTTCTCTCTATTAGCTAGCTAACACAATATGAAACCCCATAAATTAACCCTCCAAAATCCCTAAACCCCCCTTAAAAAAACTCCAGATCCTGCGAGCTGCTGACGCGTGGCTGCCTTTTGGTCCCGGTTGGTGTGTTACCAACCGGGACTAAAGGTCCTCCTGCCTGGGTGCCCCACAACGGCCACGTGGAGCTCCTTTGGTCCTGGTTCGTAAGCCAACCGGGACTAAAGGTTTTGGGTATTAGTTCCATATGTTTTGTCCCAGTTCCAGAACCGGGACTAAAGGCCCTCTGGAATCGGGACTAGTACCCTGTTTTCTACTAGTGTTATGGATGTGGTGCGCAGCATGATGAATTACTCCACCTTTCCATTGGGATTATGGATGGAGGCGCTTAAAACCGCCATTCACAGCTCAATAGAGTTCCAAGCAACTCGGTGCCCAAAACATCGTACGAGTTGTGGACAAGAAGAGTGCCCTCCCTACAACACGTCAGGGTGTGGGGGAGCCCAGCTGAGGCCAAAGTGTTTAATCCAAATATTGCAAAGTTAGATCCCAAAACAGTAAGTTGCCACTTCATTGGCTATCCTGATAGATCAAAGGGTTTTGTTTCTACTGTCTAGACAGATACACAAAGTTTGTAGAAACAAGACATGAAGTCTTCTTAGAGGACGAAATGATGAGGGGGAGCATGGTAGCTCGGAAAATTGATCTTGAGGAGAAGAGGGTTCTTGCACCTAATCCGATGAGTTAGGAGCCATTTTTCTCACTACCTGTTGTAACTCCACCCATGACAACTATGGGAGAAGACCCAAAACCTGTCTGTCAGGAGCTGACTGAACCTATTGTTGAGCATGAAAGGGAGGTGCAGCAGCCATTTTTAGAAGATGTGTCGGAAGTTGAGTCACGGAATATGCAAGAGAATGAGTCCCCTAGAAGGTCTAACAGAACTAGAAGATCAACTATTTCTACTAATTATAAAGCTTATAACACAGAAATGGTTCATATGGAAGTTGATCCCACTTCATATGAAGAAGCCACGAGAAGCCCTCACTCATCAAAGTGGCTGGAGGCAATGGAAGACAAGATGAAATCGATGAGTTCCAAAGATGTTTGGTACTTAGAGAATATTCCTAAAGAAGCCAAAACAGTAGGCTGTAAATGGGTCTACAAAACTAAGTATGACTTCAATGGGAATGTAGAAAAGTATAAAGCATGACTTGTGACAAAAGGATTTACACAAAGAGAAGGGATATATAGATTACAATAAGACATTTTTCCAGTCCCATGTAAGGATTCCTTCAGAATCATAATGGCATTAGTTGCACATTTTAATTTAGAGCTACATCAAATGAATGTAAAGAAGACATTTCTAAACGGGGATTTAAAAGAAAAAGTTTACAAGGTTTTTATCATAGAAGGCAAGGAAGATATGGGATGCCGCCTGAAGAAATATATTTATGAATTAAGGTAAGCCTCTAGACAATGGTATCTAAAGTTTAATGAGACAATTAAAAGATTTGGATTTAAAGAGAATGTTGAGGATAACTTCGTTTATGCAAAGTTTTAAAATGGGAAATATATTTTCCTAATCTTGTAAGTGGATGATATCTTGCTTGCTAGAAGTGATGTTAGTCTGCTACAAGAAACAAATAAGTTCTTGTCCTCACAGATCTTGGTGAAGCATCATATGTTTTGGGCATAGAAAGTCACCGAGATAGCAAAAATGGAGTTTTAGGACTATCGCAGAAGGCATATTTAGAAAAGGTTTAAAAAAGTATAATATGCATGCGAGTAATGCCACACCTGCTCCTATAGTCAAGGGCGACAGTTTTGGGAAATTCCAATGTCCCAAGAACTAGTAAGAGATCGATCAAATGAAAACAATACCATATGCTTCGGCTGTTGGAAGTTTACAGTATGCACAAGTTTGCACTCGCCCTGACTTAGCTTTTATCACCGGGGTACTCGGTAGATATCAAGAGAATCCAGTCACAGAGCACTGGAAGATGATAAAGAAAGCATTCCTTATGCGCAAGGCACGAAGGACTTCATGCTAACATACAGGAGATCTGATTCCCTAGAGATAAGAGGGTATTCAGATGCAGATTTTGCGGAGAGAAAGATGATAGAAAATCCACATCAGTGTTCACTCTCACTGGAGGGGCTATTTCATGGAGAAGCTCCAAATAGTCAATAGTTGCATCGTCCATGATGTATGCAGAATTTATAACATGTTTTGAGGCCACGGGGCAGGTGATATGGTTAAAGAAATGTATACCCGACTTGAAAGTGGTAGATTGTATTGACAAACCACTAAAGATGTACTGTGACAACCAACCCGCCGTATTCTATGCTCACAATAACAAGTCGAGTAATGCTACCAAAACAATAGACATAAAGTATTATGTTGTGAAACATAAAATCGAGGATCACATTATAAGTCTCGAGCATATAAGGACAAAGGATAGGCTTGCGGATCCGCTTACGAAAGGCTTACCACCCAATGTGTTCAAGGAACACTCAGCCGGCATGGGTTTCAGGGAAAGCCTATGATTCTGGATTATGAGAGGCCCAAAAGGTACATAATTTGTTTCAAAATAGAGTGGTATGTTGTAGCTGTTTGATTTTATCGGCAATTGAGCTGTGACAATAAAACATGTTCTATGTATTGATCTGTGATGAAACGTGTAAAGTAAAAAGTATATGGTTAAAAGTAAAGTCGAGATCAAGGGGAAGAATCTTAGGGCTATCTCCTCCCGAGTGGGCCCAACGGCAGGCCGGGCCCTTAGATCTGCACCCCGATCGGGGGCGCCCAACCCACTATGGTTGATAGGCCCCTGTCACCTACGCTATATAAAGAGGTGGGGGCCGGCGGCACGCAACACGAGGTTCGTCGCGTTGCCGCACACCCCACCGACAAACCCTACCGATCTAGGCTAGCGCAGTAGTGATGGGAAGCACTGCTGCCACTGCCCCATCACCGTCGCCAACGTCGCCCTCCTCAATGGCCACCTGGTCGAGCTCAAGCCAAGGAGAATGTATCTCTCCTCCTCTCACCTCTGTGTCCTCACTCTCCCAATGCCTAGATGGATGCAAAGCACAGATCAGCTACTGTCAATCTCTAGCCTACTCGATCTATAGAATTTATCGGTTTTTTCACTGAAAGGAAACAAAAACATGTGCATGTAAGAAGTTAGGCCCCACGTTAAAAAAACATTCCATATCCCATAGTCTCAGCAAAACAAAATCCGTCGACGTACAAAATAAGAGACCTGAAACCTCATATTTAAAAAAGGAGAGCCTATGACTGATTTTTAAAAAGAAATTTCAACCAGGAGTAGAAGAAGCTGAACGTGTTGCTGGCGTCGTAGATGTCCTCTCTATATACTCAGTGTTGCACTCGGGGTCATACAGTGGCCTGTCTGGGTGGCGCTGCCCACCATGACGAAGTTGCTGGACAGGTACGTGCACGTCTTCAGCGGCAAAAAATTATATCGGAGATACATCGTAGAGTACATATGCTGCTAGAGTGTGCATGCAATTGATGATAATCCAAGCGTTTATAATGCTTTTCTTAAATGGCGATAAAACCCAAACTGTAAATTACATTACGGTATGTCTATGCATTTATATTTATTTATGGAGCAGCAACATATATGGTCTGTAATCCCTAATTTCCTCCGAGTTATTTAATTTCCATTGTTCTATCTGAGTTATATGAATTTGTTATGAGTATATATATTTTTACTACAAGACATTTATCTTTATTTAACCAGTTGCTTTAACTTCTTCTAGATGCAGTCATATACTTTGCTTTCTATCAAGCATTTGTATTATGCTTATCTAACAACACCTTACAAACGTATGAGGCTACTGACATTTGGAGCCAAGTTACACCGTTACTAGCCCAGTCATTTGTTTCACTTTCTTAGTTAAATTTTGTGCCGTTGAGAGTTGTATGACTAGGCCGATAGATCTGAACTTCTATGACATAGCATGACGGGCACAAAACTTTGTGTAGAACAAATTTGTCCACGGTAGCAATTGTCACCTATCATGGCATATTTATTTTAGAAAATTAACGCATAGTAAAGAAAGTGTTTTAAGCTTAAAATATCATATTTAGAATGTAGCGACAGAAATTTTGACCATATTTCTGAATCTGTTGAAAACTTTTTGTATTCCAGTTTGTTAAGTATTTTATACAAATATTGACATTTGCATTAAAAGAGGCTGGAGAGAACATACTCATATAAAAATGTTGGATTTAGGAAGAGATTGCCCTCCTTCCGAAAAATAATTTATTCATACATACTCTAAAACACTAAGAATGAATGTTTTTTTTATTTTATACAATAATGCCGAGACAGGTAGTTCCTAGCCCGTGCAGGTGCACGGGTTGATGAATAGTTTACTATAAGCCAAGATAGGGTAGTATCTATATTTATCTTGCTTCAAAGTAAAGATCAGAACCAGTGTAGTCTGTCTTAAGTGTCAGTGTAATACGCTGAATTTATCTATATGTTCGTTTGATATCTTGGTATATGTATAAATGTAGCACATTACACATGCATGCAACTACCTGTCATATACGTTTAAACTTGAAATTGGGCGTTATTGCTCTGCGCGAGAGCATTGGCATGCCCTGATTGGGAGTACACTGCTCCTGCCTTGAGAGCGTCTCGGGTGGGCTACTTGACAAGTCCACCCCCCTGAATCCATGATGATGATGTAGCTCCAGTTTAAGGGTGTCTTTAGTATGAACCTCACCTAAATCCCTAGTATGTCGACCAACCTTGCTGGTGCAGGAGCTGTATGCTCTGTGAGGTGCCTATTTTGTTGTGTTCCAGCAAGATCGAGGAGAGGAAGCTACCATTTATGACAGGTAGTTGCATGCCTGTGTAATGTGCTACCTATTTCATGAACAAGATATACTAAATCTTTTTTTTAACTAAAAAAACCTCATTTTGTATATTTATGTCGGACGAAAAAATCCGAAAGTTTTTTCCCACGTTGTAGTAATAATGTTTTGTTGTCCTGGAAAGTTTAAAGTTCGTATATTGTTTTGTTTTGACGAAACAAAAAAGAGAAAATTTCATGTACGTAGTAAGTTAGCTGTATAGCACAAATCTTAAAGCAACATTGAAGAGTAAGCATAGGAGGTGTCTGGAAGCCTGAGCTTCAAAAACCCAACATTAATCAACCAATAAGGAGTAAATGGTTGCCTTGTTGTGCGTGGGAGAGAAAAACCACATTAATTAACACGATAAACAAGATGCAAGCTAGCTTGCAACATTGACTTAAACATGCATTGATTTTTATCTTGGTACCTGTAATATGGATTTGTGGCCTTGTATTCAAAAATGAAGAAAGTACAAAGTAAACACTTAAAAACACAAACTAGAGCTTGGGGATAGGATTCTAGACTAGGTGAAGAAGAAGAAGAAGAATACCAGAGAACGTTGTCTAAGCCTGATATGAGAGCACCGAGGCCCAACATCTTTCCATGAGTCTCATATTCAACAACAGCAATCTCCACCACCTCAGCAAAGATCATGCGGCGAGATGATCATAGCCATGTCGCTTTCCGAGCACACCAAATTGTCCTCATCCTGTGTTGTGAAAGGTACTGCCCATCCAAATGCCAGAAAACTGAATTCCGATGCATGTCTATATGACCAGATCAGAGCACACCAAATTGTCCTCATCCTGTGTTGTGAAATGTACTGCCCGCCCAAATGCCAGAAAACTGAATTCCCATGCATGTCTATATGACCAGATGATAAGATATCGATGGCTTGGCAACTGTCCTTCATACTCCTACTCATGGTAGCTTCCTCTCCTCATAATAAATTATATGAAGCCCATTTTAATCGCCCGATTGGGCCTTGGCTATTTGGGCTTCTGAAGCGTTGCACTACATCTATTTTTGTCAACCACGTCGCACTCCTTCCAATTTCTCACCTTCATCTATTTTTTCCCAAAAGTTTCTCACTGTGGCTAACCAGCTTGCGCTATATGCCATAGCTAGTTGGCCGCCCTTCTGGCGATGCTTAATGGGTTTAATTTTTAGCTATGGGCATAACCTACGGAACACAACCTAATTTGCGATTACCTTCCTAATGCACATGCTAGTATGGTAAGGTATTTCAACTGCCAAAGATTACCTGATTATGAGATAAACAGATGGATAAATCTTGCCGATAAACATGTTTGGGCGATGCAATTTATCTGGGACATGTTGTAATTATCAATTAATGTTCTGAGTCCTGAATGAGCACGGTGTAGTACATAATGTACCAGGCGCCAAACAGTGGATACTACAAGCATGGACAGTGACCCAACTTAATTTTATTTTCCTTTTTGTCAGTTTTGGTAAAACTCCTTTTGCAACCCAAGTCTACAAATGGACTCAATATCAACCAAAAGGGACTATATATATATGCCTTCCAAATGCCTTCATTCATCTTCTTCCTTTCTTCATGCTCTTTAAGATCTCCTGAGGGCAACTCCAACGAGGGTCATCAAGTCGCTCACAAATGTCCAGACACTTAAAGCAATCTCTCATAAGTCACTGAATTTGTATGGACCTGTCCAGACGTCTAATATCCCCAAAACGTCAGCTAACTGGGCACCGGGGGGGGGGGGGGGGGGTTGGTTTTATATACAGCCTGCTGTCTGGATTTGATGACTATGATTGGATGGCCCGTTGTCCGTGGACATGTCTAGACGTGTCTGCCTAAATTTGGTGTCGTTCGTTTGGAGATCGCCGTTGGAGTTGCCCTGATATATGATTCTTCAATTAGCTTAAACTAATTCAGGTGCATCTTCCGTAATTTCCATCACATATATGTGGCACATAATAATTTTTATGTTTGGCATTGTAAATAAGACTACTTTTCCTAAGAGTTTAACGAAGTAGCTAACTTGAGGAACAACCCTGAGTGGACATTGGTGTAATGTGTCCTGTGTAGTAGCTGTCAAGCAGTACGTGCATATTAATATATTGTATCATGGAAGGTGATCGAAGTAATATGTCCACGTGCATTAGTTGGTTAACTGTTAATGCGAAAAAAAAATTTGAAGAGAGAGAAAACTATTTTTGTCTCGTTTTCGTGCTGACTGTTTCATGTCATGGACCGCTATGAAGAATGCAAGAAGTCACTAACGTACACACGCTGCAATACCTATATGCCCGGGTATGTACAGTGCATGCAACTATCATAGCATCGACGAACAATAATACTTGCAAACCACTTGGCTTCAAATAAACACTTATTTCTTCACGTGGACAGTCAACCGTCGAGTAACAGAAGAAGAGGTCTCTGCATCCGAGCATGCACACAACCAAGAACACTGTCGTGTATATTGAACAAGGAAGTTGAATCGGACTCAATTGCACGTCACTTTCTTTCTCGATTTCAAATTGGAAGGAAAAAACTCATTGCCCAACACAACTACCTCAACTGATGGTTATCGTTTAATTTGTTACCATGTGGCATACGTGTGGGCTGCTTAACACCAAGTCGAACATAAACCGGAAGACCCTGCAAGACAATACGACCTGCCCTAGGTGCTCTGCTGCTGACTATTGATATTTGACGAGAAGTCGCTTGTGTCGCTCCCTGGGGGGCGGCTCGGGCGACCTAGCCACCGCCGCCCCCGCTCCCCTTTCCTCCCTCGCTCTGCCCGCCACCGCCGGAGGAGGCCGACGGGCAAAGCCCACTCGGCGGACGGCGGTGGCGGGGCACCCTCGTCGCGCGTCGCAAGTCTTCGGCCCTGGACGAAGGCCTGCATCCGGCGGCGGCTGCGTCTGGCCAGGCGCGGGCAAGCCGGGGCGGCGGCCCCGGGATCGGCGGCGGCGCTGGTTCCTCCTCTCCCTCGTCGGGAGAGTGGGGGGCGGCGCTAAGGCTGGCCATCTTCGATCTGGTGCGGCGCATCTGGTGGCGTGCGGCGTGCCTGTGGGTTCGGCCGTGAGGAGGGCGAGCCGTAGGCGTGCCAGATCTGGAGGTATTGCCCCTCTCCCTTCCATGCATCCCTTCCCAGTCCCCGGGTCGGTTTGGATCCTGCCGGATCCACCTCCGGTGTGTTCTGGTGGAGCAGATCGGTGTCCGGGGGAAACCTTGGCTGCCTTAGGCTGACCGGCAGCGGCGACGCCGATTTTTGGCGCCGCTTTCCTCCTTGGGGGCGTTGCTGAGGGCACCATCTCTCCTCTCCAACCCATGTCCGGGTGAAAGCCCAAGATCCGATGCGGATCGGGCGTCGGCGGCGCCCTAGGCACCGTAACCTTCCTGGAGGCGACGCCAAGGACATTGGGATCGGATGGAAGGGTCTGCAGGTGAGGGGTGGGGGTGTGCTGCCTCCCTTCGGTGGAGCGGTGTTTCGTTCTACATATTCTTGGCGGCGGCTCTTGGCGGCATGGAGCAGCGGAGGCTTGGCGTCAGATGTGTGGTGACGGACACGCGCAGGAGGTCGACGCTGTCTGGCGTCGTGGTGGCGTCGGCGGCAGCGAGACCGAGCAAGGCAGTTACAACAGTACAGCTCTGAAGATGGATATGTGGTAGGTGGTTGTGGCGGCCTCATACCCGGCGGGCGGCCTGGTTGAGGAGCACACCGGACTGGTGGGTGCCCATACCCGGCAGGCGTCCAGGTTGGGACCTCAGGTCTTAGATGTTAGGTTTGGCTGCGAGGTCTGTTTGGTATTAGGCCCAGACCATCAGCGCCCCTTCATCAGTTAGATAGGAGTAGCGACAGAGGTTGCGAAGATGGTGGCTTTGGTCTTACTGTTGTACGACTTTGTAAGGTTTTGTGCTAATAATTAATAAAGTGGCCGTATGCATCGACCAGATGCAGAGGCCGGGGGTATTCCTCCTTTTCGAAAAAAAAGGTGCTCTGCTGCCGAGCATCCTACACAGCGGGCACCTCCTACTTGCCACAAGGTATGTCTCCCCCGCTCGCAGCTCCCCTGGATCCCACAAATTTGTTTTTTTGCTACGTAGCCAATTCAGAGTGGAAGATGCTGTCCTGGGTGTGTAGAGTATGTGTTGTGTGGCTTCTTGTGTTTGTGTGTGTGTGTATATATGTTAATTGGTGGATGGTGTGTGTATATGTGTGTGTGTGTGTATGTGTGCAGGGTGCAAATGGGAACAGCGAGTAGGCGGCGAGTATGCTACGCCGAGAAGCGACACAGGGGCATGAAGCAAGCGAGCAGGTGTGCGCAGCGACCTCCTACTTCACTAATAGCCTTGACGGAGCACCGGGGCCGGCTCGACACGGCATGCCGCCCGCTGGTGGACGCCTGGATGTGCGCGATGGAGGGGAACCCCACGTCGTTGCCTCTGTAGCCTGGACAGAGCTCCGCCAGTGCCGGTGATGAACCCCACACTTGTGCTGGTGATGGCGCTCTCCATCTACTTTCTCCACTGGCTATCAGAGAGTAGAGATCACATTGTCGATTTGTTTTTTCTTCAGAGATGTGCTTCGGTCATTGATTGGCTGTCGAATTTGCGATGCAATCCATCCCTATGTCGATGCTCAATCAGCAGAAAAGAGCAGCTGCCGCAATTTACCGATTGGTTTCTTGGAGTGATTCAAACATAGGAAAGCCTGCTACTTGTGCAAGAAACGGGTAAAGAAATTTCAGTTTTCTTACTAATGCACCTCAATTTGGAAGGTTAGAACAATGTCAGTTTGCTTTATGTTGGTTTTCTAATGTCTACATGTTCCTTTCTTACAGACTCTCCCTTCAAGCAAATCTAATTATCTAGGTAGTATGGAAAGCATGTAAATTATGTAAGTATTTGTACAACCCATGAATGTATTTCGCCCACTGTTCAAGAATTCGTCCGATTAATCAGTTAACGAACCAGTTAATCGCTACTCGTATGGTGACCGAATCGAATAATATTTATTCATCGTGTTAACTTGTCAGGCTGATTAATTGGCCAGTTAGACCGATTAATCTCAGTTGTTAGGCCGATTAATCGCTACTGACCCATTAACTTCTGGGCAAACAAAGCCCATTTTTTTCCCCAATAACCCCTCCCATCCCCCTGTCGCTCCTCCATAGCTAGGAATCGACCAAACAGTAGCATATTTTGGTATATTACATAGTTGAGAGCATGAAAATATGGTATAATACATAAAAAACTATATATAGATTGGCAATTCCTATTTAATTTATGAACTAATGGTCGGTCGATTAATCCAGTTAATAGGCCGATTCACCGATTAATCAGTACTCCCAAACCGACCGAGCTTCTACCCGTTACCGATTTCCGGAACAATGATTTCGCCGTACTGCGGACTTCGCCGGAATTATGGCCAAGGTACGTGGTTCAAACTGCTTGAGTAATATTTATTTGGAGTTGTTTTGGGCAAGCAGCTGACTGAACCATGCTACTGCACAATTGTCAAAATTTAGTGTAAACTGAACCATGCTACTGTGTAGTAGCCAAAATTCAGTCAGTTTGTTTTCCTGTGATCTGAAGTGGCTAAACTGAACCATGATACTACACAATAGCCCAAAGTTTGACTGATAGATATGAGTATCATCATATAACTTTTGTTTATATTTCCAGAATATGTAATACTAGCAATGTTGTTTTCAGTTTGACAGGTGTGGCTGATACGTTCCAGTACCATTTACTATGACGCAGTATTGTGTGTTTTTTAAAGTTTTTAATAGTGTTTGCTAAAGCCGAGCTTGCTTCTTCTATACTTGTCTGTGAATAGTTCGTACATCACCAGAACCAAAATTCAGCAGAGTAAATGAGACATAGTAAAGCTAATAGCGTGCGCATTTGATTTCCTACATCCAAAAATGGGAAATATCCTTAGAGAATTGCAGTTGAGATGGCGCTGAATAGCTTTCGTTGTAGTCTAAAAGTGTGCTGCAAAATGATATTTTGTTAATTGCGCCCTATCGAATCAAAACATGTATATTCCTATTTATGGTTAATAAATCAAGTTGTTGCTACTTTGTTAATGAATCACACGCTTCTTAATTCTTTGTGTACCGCTTGCTGTCAAAACACTAAACTTAACATGTGCTTGATTATATTATTATTTCTTTATTTGGTTGATGATTTTAGCTGCAAGTCGCTGTCAACTGGAGCTCCATCTGGATTCAGGATTCATTTTCATATGGAATGCATTTTGTGCAGAAAAAAAAACACTGGCTAGTAAGAAATAAAATCATGAATTTCCAGCCAATCAACCACCAAATATAGGCCCTTGACAGCAGCATTATTTTTTCTCATACCTAAACTCAGTTAATTAGGACATGTTGGCTTAGCATGTTCATATAATTTCTCTTATTAGTTATGCAGCATATTGCTTAATGAGATCGCCTGTATGGTATATGTTTGGGGCAACTATTATTTTTTCTAGAGATCAGAGCTCAATATCTAATCACGCAAAGCAGGCCGCTGTTTAGCATGATTGGCATCTCTTACAGTTTTTGTTAAACTGAATTAGTAAATATATGTTGCTTTTTCACCTAACAGGCTTGGCTATATGTTTACTGGTGTGCACCATGTCATTTGAGACAATTTCAAGATCTTAGAAATTAGCTCCAAGCTTCAAAATTCCACCAAACCAGTAAAAGATGAAATTACTAATTTCAAATTAGCAAGTTATGAGAGGAAGGTTTGCATAACGTAATTCTACATGGTGTAAGATTACAATATTCATTGTAGCAAGATTTTCTTTCCAATCTGCGGCACCGTCAAATCGGACATCTATCATGGTTCATGATATTAGGCATCAAGGATAGAACCATATATATGTTGGATATCTACGACATAAAGAGATTATTGTTTCAACTACTTGACCTATCAGTGATTGGTTAGTTCAATCAAATTTATAGATTTAGTGTTGATCTGTTTGGATGGTTGGTTAGGAAAGTGAAAACGAAACTCTTTGATGTTGGCAACTTAATTTCTCTGTGGCAGTGACAAACTTCTTAATTTCTCACAAGTGAGGGTCTGATGTCAGATATTTTGTGGATCAAACCTGCCAGCAAGGACCTTACTTGAACATTATCTATTCTATGGGACCGTACCACTGCAAACCTGCCAACAAGTAAATTTATTGGCATTTTATTTTGTTTCAGGATAACTTTGGTTTTTGTTGCTCAATAAAAATAATACCCCTCTTCGTACATCTATTATTTCGCTTTCCAATGAAGCTGCAGTTCTCTCCAAATAATTTTCAGAGTACACTATGCAGAAGCTGCTAAACAGGCTGTGGAAGCTGATGAAAAATCAAACAGTAAAGAGGAGGCTGCTCTTTGTCGACATTGTTGTACGAATATAATGCGACCTTCTGCCATTGTGTGAAGAAAAGTATGTGCAAAACTACATACTTGCATCAATAGTAGATAGATGAATATGACCTTGCGTACAGATTGTTCTGTAGATAAAATTGACGTTGCTTACAGATTTTGCTGTATGTATATTTTTTGTATAGTTGACCGAGATAAATAGAAGATGGTAGAAGAAAGAGGTGCAGAGTGTTGTATGACCATATTTTACATGGTGATCGTTGTTGTATACTGTATATTTTTGCATAGATAGAATAATGATGTAGATATAGAGGGTTTTCGCATTGTAGTAATTTTCATAGGGACTATGATTATTATGACTGTTTTATGGTGCAGAAATCAGTCAATACACATTTATTGTGATGGCATATACCATGTTTGTGAAGTGCGAGCAGCAAAGAACCTGAGTGGTTTTCTTCTTATTGGTCGTAAACTTCTCATGGATGAATTTCTATACAATGCTTACTAAATTTAAGTCTGACAATTTTCTGCCCATTGCAACGCACAGACATGTGTCCTATATATATAGGAGTACATGCTTGGAAGACAAGAAGCCCCTCTTAAATATAAGCTAGCCGATGGATTACAAATCCTAAACTATCAAATACATGTAAAGAAAGTATATCTCTAACATGCCGAGTTTAAGTCCAGTGCCATGTTATGGCAAGACTATCTTACCTCTACTTGAGAGGGTGCTTTCTGAGTCTCTTGTACTATGAACTATATGCTTGTTTTGCTACTTTGAAAATCAACGGATATTTTTCAGGTGGGGAGTCCCCCACCCCTCCCTAGTTTCAAAATTAAACATGGTGGTTATTTTGGACACGTAGCAACCATGTCAGCCAGACAAACATCAATAAAATAATTAGTAATTCATATATTACATTCTGGAAGGTGATCGATGTTATATATGCACGTGCATTAGTTTATAACTATTAACATGCAAGAAAAATTAATGCGAGAGCAATTTAGTTGTCATCTCGTATTCACGGTGACTATTTCATATCATCCATGGATATGAAGATGAGAAGAGTACCTATATTTCCAGCTACATACAGTACCGGCAACTGGTACAAGTCAACAGTGTTAGTTGCACCAACGGTCGGCCGTCCCGTAATAAAATAGGAGCTCTTAATTTGCTCTCTGCACCCGAGAATGCACACAACCAAGAACAATGTTATGTGTTATTAAGTTTGGAATTATAATTAGAGTGGATTGCTCAAGGTTGCCAACTTGCCAGGTTCGAGAGAAACTTCTACTGTATAATATAAAAGTGATGAAAAATCCGTCGCCCACCACACCTATTTAACTATCGGTTACAGTTTTACCTCCTAGATTTTAAGAGACAAGTTTGACTCTGAACTTCTGATACAGAGCACATTATATCCTTGCCCCTAATCAAAACAGTATGGTTGCTAACATGGCGGTGATTTTGCACGCATAGCAATCTTGTAACATGAAAAACCAATAAAATTAATTAGACAAGTTAAATCCAAAGTATTCCAAGAGAAAAAAAATCGTTTTTTCAAATAAACTCCAAGAGTATTATCATCTACTCATGAATGTTCATAATTTATTTATGACTTATCCACAGTTTCCCAATTTTGGTTAAAACTTATAGATTTATTGCAAGCTTTTATTTTCGTCTTGATATTCACATTTTTTTTGAACACAGTACAGATGAAAGCGCTCATACATACGCGCATACACTCACCCCTAATAAATGTATGTTTATTTTTACTCCCTCCGTTTCAGTTTGCAAGTCCTGTGCATATACCTAGGTTGCCAATTTTATCACAGTAATATAAACTATATAACATAAAAATTATACTGTTTGAAAATAGAACATCCGAAGTTATAATGGTTTGTTTTTCATAATATATGTCTTCTATTAGGTTGGTCAAATTGATGACCTAGGGGTAAACCCAGAGAAAGGGATTATCTAGTTTTTGTGCCGATTGGTGTGTGCGCAAAACCACCACCACATCACTGGTCATATAAATTTCACTACGCTGGCATCAAATCATCCAACCTTTAAATTATAGATAATAGGTATACAAATAAACTTAACTAACATTTGAGTTGTCAAATATAATGTTACTCCCTTCCCATGCAAAACTAAGTTGTATATCCAACACAAATACTCCCTCCGTTCCTAAATATTTGTCTTCCTAGAGATCTCAACAAATGACTACATACGGAGCAAAATGAGTGAATCTATACTCTAAAATATGTCTACATACATCCATATGTGATAGTCCATTTCAAATCTCTAAAAAGACAAATATTTAGGAACTGGGGGGAGTAATAGAGATCGCTCCGCCAAAAAAAAAAACACTGGAGATTGCTGTCACTATTTCTCTATGTATACATGACATGCACATGTCAAGATTGAAGTTCATCTTGCTTTGACATATCCCACATTTTATGGCATCTTTGGAACGCAATATTATGAAAACTTATTAAAAAAAACATAGGATGAAAATGACACGACATCTTGGTTCCTGCTTAAAATGAAAATATAGGACTGTTGAGAAGAAGTGGTTGTCTCGGAACAGAGTGAGTGATATGACTTGCCAGGTTCAAACAAAAAATATATGTAGGCCTACCGAATTGCTAGTACCATTTAACACTATGGAGTGGCCTGGATGATTAATTATGCCGTGGCAAATTAGCTATCAGCTTAGCTAATCAGAGTACACTAACTAATTTATTGCAAACTGTAGCTAGCATGGGTAGCAGTCTGAGCCACGTCCGCATATACAGTGGAAAAGGAAAAGTGTGCAAATGAAGGAAAACAACATCAATATGTGTCCACTTCCCTATTCCTCAAAATCTCCACAGGCTATACATATATATAGCGTGTGTGTGTTCCTTCTCTCTCATCTATTTTGGTGCTGGTAGCTACCTTGCTCTCTCCATTTTCTCTCTCTTCTTGGGTAGCTAGATCCTCCCCCTTCTCTCTCTAGCTTCCATTCCTTCGTACTAGTACTCTTCCGCTTGATTTCCCCAGCTGCAGCTAAGTTTCTTCCTCCCACTTTCTCTTCTCTCTAGATCACCGGGTATGATCTTCCTTCCTGCCTTCCTTGATTCATCAAACTTCTGGAACACCGACCATAACCAGCTTCAGGTATGCATCCTCGTGCTTCTAGCTAGCTAATTAATTACATATTCCCTTATGATTTTGTTCGCACGACCATATTAAAGTGACCCTGAGCGCAAAGCAAATTATTCTGCGCGCTGGTCCATCGCGGCTGAGTCACCACGCTTTGGCCGAACCAAACCAACGCGGTTCTCTCCTGATTGGCGCACACATAACCACCTCTCGTCGCCTTATCAGCCGAACGTAATTTGGTTGCCTTCAGTAGTAATCAATCCCAGACGTCAATAGTAATCAAATCATGTGGTCTACGCACTTGCAAAAAAAAAGTCATCTTGTGTAATCACATAAAAAATATTACTACATTCCGAGAAGTCTTTTACCGTCAAACAATATTTATGCACTTAATCTGACCCAATGAGCCTAGGGTAATATGCAAAGGGCATCTGGTAATAGGAGGGTGTACTTTTACGAGGACCAAGTTATGCATGGTAGTACTAATTTCAGATCATATGGCAGTAATACTAGCATGTAGTCTGTAACCATCTTTGTTCAATTACTATATTTACTAGTAAATTTACTGGATGAATTTGACGTGGTGGGAGATGGGTGCATGCACCTAGTAACCATTTTACTATGTTTATCAGGAATTTTACTAACGAAGTCATGTGAGGCGAGGCGGGCATGTTGATGGTAAAATGTTTAATTCTGTTACTATATTTACCAAAAAAAATTACTAGCAAGCAGAGAGAGAATCATGCGAGGCGGGGCACATATACATGCTGATCATAACCAATTTAATGTCATTACTATATTTACTAGTAAATTTTACTAGCAAGTGGAGGGAGGATCACTGGTTCGGCTGAGCGGCGTGGGCGACTTGGTCGGAGCGCAGAATTAGCATTCTGCACCCACGCTCACTTTAGCGCTACCTTATCAGGTTTTTTTTCCAGGGTTTCTTTTTCTTGTTGAAATTTACAGTAACCAACCGGTTACTGGAAATTTCATGGGCACCCGAGAAACAGTGGCACCTCTTGAAAAATTCAAAAAAATGATAATTTAGACGGCCAAGAGGTAGTACTGTTTCTCGGGTTATGATACCAGAAAGGTAAAAAATATCAATTTAAACAGAATAGGTGAATCAAACAAGGTCTGTATCAATGAAAAAAATAGTGTGCTATAGCAAAATAGCACCACCCTTATAGGACGAGGATTTAGAGCTCTCGGGTGCTCCGCACCCCTATATGTACAATACCAGGAAAAAAAATACCGAGAAATTTGAAAAAAAATATGGGGTTTTGGGATATCAAACGTGGGTTACCGATGTACTCCCGTATGAGGTTTGGTGAAAAAAATACCAGGAAACGTGTTCGCGGCAAAAAAGACAAAAATTTCCTATGTATAGCAAAACACTGTTTGTGTACATTTTTTTCCGGGCAGTAATTCCTTCGCCACCGATGCGTTTTTGGGTATTTTTTCACGAAATTTCGCACGGAAGTAGATTGGGGGACCAGGTTTGACATCCTGAAAATTTAGATTTTTTTGATGTTCTGGGAATTTTTTACGAATATTTTTCGTATAGGGGTGTGGAGCACCCGAGAGCTCCTGTGTATTTTCCCACCCTTATACTATATTATTAGTGTGCTATATCACATTATAGCATGCTATCTTACACTGATTTATTTCGCGGGACATTGCTCAGAACGTTATAGTGCGCTATTTTTTCCAGTGGTCTTTATACTCCAAAGAGGTCACGGGGTCTCCCTTTGCACAGGGGAGTTTATGTCTGATGTAGGTCAAACATTATACATTATTACCGGAAAAAAGGTGAAAAACCAAAATTCCTTTGAATTATTTGAAAAAAAAACCGAAACCTTCCGAGATTTACGAGACCGGTTCTTCCTGCCCATCCGGGGGCGAATGGAGAAAAAATTAGCTCCATCTATATATTTGCCCATATGCCTAATTGATTACTCATCTACTTGTCGATTTGCAGCTGCAACAAATCGGTACTAACACTCATAGTACTACCACTTCTTCACCCGCTGGTCCTGGTGATGGAGAATGCAAGAACAGCAATAAAAAACGGTTCATGGCCACGGCCGGGGCTGGCTCCGGCGCTGCAGGGGGTGGCGATGATGGTTGCGGCGGTGCTGTTGACGGCGATTGCGGTGGCATCGGGAATAAGAAGTCGAGGTCCATGTCAGAGCGAGCACGGCTAGCGCGGTTGCCGCAGCCAGTGCCAGGGCTCAACTGCCCGCGATGCGACTCCACCAACACCAAATTTTGCTACTTCAATAACTACTCCCTTACCCAGCCCCGCCACTTCTGCCGCTCCTGCAGCCGCTACTGGACCCGCGGCGGCGCGCTCCGCAACGTCCCCGTCGGCGGGGGGTGTCGTCGCAATACCAAGCGCAGGGCCAAGCCCAAGGTGGTATCAGCCACCTCTCGAGCCGCTATGGTAGGGACGTCGTCCGTGACATCAACCATGTCCAGCAGTACCACTTATGTCACCGGCACCGGCACTACACCACCCAGATTGCAGTACCCCATGTTCGGCAGTGTGCCGTCGCACGACAGCCAGTTCGCCGACAGCTTCGACCCAGCGAACCTTGGTCTCATCTTCCCCGTCAGGCTGCTCCTTGCCGATAGCGATGCTTCCGCAGTAGACGGCTGTGCACAGCAGCACCACCACCATGCCCATGGGAACGGGATGGAGCAGTTGTCGGTAGCGCAGGATAGCTTCCCATTCATGTACGCGATGGATCATCAGATGTCTGGACTGTCAGCTCAGGCTATGCCCATCACAATGGGTACGATGCAGGGCATGTTCCACGTAGGGTTACAGGGCATCGGCGGGGGTAATGGCGATGAGATAGGAGGCCAACAGTTGCACCACCCGCCGGCCAAGAGAAACCACAAGCAGCAAGATTACCCGAGCAGCAGGGACATGTACGGGGACGTGGTCAATGCCAATGGTGGTGTCGGCTACATTTAATATTCCAGTACGCGCAATGCAACTTGTAATTAGCTATCTAGTTAGATCAAAATTTGCTCTTAGATTAATGTCCGGTGAAATGGGGCACGCTATTGTAGTCATGTGAACTTTGATGAAATATATGGATCTGCTTCTCAATTATGTGTTATTTTTCTGAACTTGGTGATGCTGGATATGTACGCTCGACCATGTTAATGCTTGGTATGATAGTACTTGAATGTGCCATGTTAACTAGTAGAAAATGTTGGAATAAGCCATGGCTTGGTGCGGTCGGGCATGTCGGGCGCGACGGATGCGTGCGGGACGTGCGGGACGCACTGGTGCAGTCGGGCTCGTCGGGTTGGGTTGGGCGTGTCGGTGGCACGCGGGACGGGCAGGACGTGCGGGACGCAGCAGCGTGGCGTATGTGTGTGTTTGGGCATTGTATGGCCCTCGTGCGTGTGTGCATGCGTGTAGGAGTCTAGGTTGAGTCGGACTGTGGCTGAGCCTGCGGTCGTGTGGCAAGGCAGGTAGGATGCAGCGGAAGCACGATGGCACCAGGTCTTGCGGAGGAGCGGGCTGCTCACGTCCGAGGGAAGACCGCATCGCCATGGACTCCGTGAGCGCTACGTATTGGTAGCTAGAAAGCCGGCTGTACGTTGAGTCTGTTAGTGCGTGCGTGGGTGCTACGTTTCTGTTGGCTACAAAACGGCTGTAAAATCCTAGTCTGCTGGGGCGTTGGTTAGTCCAGTTTAATCACAAAGGAAAAGGGCATTTGAGCGCCGGTGACGTACGTCGCCAGAAAACTATCCTCTTGTGTTCGTTCATCTACCTCTGTCCGTGAGTGAACCAGAGAATTATCTAGCGCGGCACAAACAGAAAACAGACCTTCCGTCCGGAGCATTAGTCCCGGCCTGGTTTGGGCCTAGGACTAATGTGGTCGTTAGTCCCGATCCCAACGGCTAGGAGCGGACGGGGGCACGGCCACCATTAGTTCCGGTTCATTTTCGACCTATAGTATTGGTTGGTGATACAAACCGGGACTAAAGGCCCATACCGGGCCTTTAGTCCCGGTTTGTATCACCAACCAGGACTAAAGACGTCCCTATATAAAACCCTGCTTTGTCCAGCCCGAGCCCAAGCTCTCCTCTTTCTGTTTTCTCCTTTCTCTCCTCTGTTCTCTTCCCCTTGCTCGAGCCCATCCTCCATTTCAAGATTTGAGGCACCCCACATATTCAAGTGTTCATAAAGGTTAGCAACTTTGTCCTTTCATCTCTCATTGCTACATTAGCTCGTGCAATGGTCTATAAGTTTAATGATTTATGGGTTTTATTTTGAGAGTAATCATGTGGGAGTTTATTTGATTTATATGCAATTTGAACTCAAATTAACTTCTTAGTTTGCATATGTGTAGGTGTGGTTTGCTTAGTGCCTTCCCGTCCCCGTCCTAACCACCGTCCATCGTCCGCACCGTCCCGTCACCGGCACCACCTTGGTGAGCCTCTTGTTTTTATCCTTTTTATAAGTAAAAAAATCTTATTTGTATGATTTAGATAGTTACTTGTATAATTTTCTTACTTGTATGATTGTTTGTTATATATAGTGCCTTGGTTTGGATATCCGTCCCCGTCGGCCCTCGTCCGGTTTATGATTCGGATGTGGTATATTCTCTTTTATAACTATTTGTTGCATTTCGTGTTTATGACAATTATGCCCATCAAGTTGACATAGATATTTTTATCTATGAGGTATGTGAACCGGAAAATTGCAACTGACCCTCTTGTCGAGAAGTTAAATTTAGTTGAAAAAGAAAACGAGTATTTGAAAGAAAAATTGAAAAGAATTGAAGAAGAGAAGATGAAATTAGAGTTGTATGTTGTCGATGTCGTTGGTGATCACAAGATCAAGATGGATGCAATGAGCTTGAAGATTGGAAAGATTAGAAAATATGTTGTTAATAAAGAGGCTTGGTATCATTATGCTGTTGCATCAATTATTACCTTAGTTGCGATCTTGCTCGCATTTGTTGTTGCATTTAAATGCTTTAGCTAGATAGTTGTATGTTGTTTTATGAGAATAAGTGTGTATGAAATTTATGTATGAACTTGTATTGATTTTGTCTTTTCGGTGTTGTGTAATGAAGATGAGCCGGAAATGGATGTACGTTGAGAGACGCTCTCCCCAGTTCATTAATGGCGTGCATAGTTTTCTGCGTGCGGCTGAGGCAAACCACTGGGATAGTTTTATGTGTTGTCCATGTCGTTTGTGTAAGAATGATAGGAATTACTCTAGCTCAAAAGTCCTTCACATCCACATTTTTACGTTCGGTTTCATGTTCGGCTATGACTGTTGGACCAAGCACGGAGAAAGAGGGGTTCTAATGGAAGAGAATGAAGAAGAAGAGGAGGATGACAACTATCCTGTGTTCCCTGAATATGATGGTACTACAATAGGGGAAGAGGCTGAAGACGAGGCATCAGATGAGCCCTTTGATGATCTTGGTCGGGCCATTGCTGATGCAAAGAGAAACCACGCAAGTGAAAAGGAAAAGTTGAAGTTGCAGCGCATGTTAGAGGATCACAAGAAATTGTTGTACCCAAATTGCGAAGATGACAAGAAAAAGATCGATACCACACAAGAATTGTTGTAATGGAAGGCCGAGAATGGTGTATCAGACAAGGGATTTGAAAAGTTAATGAAAATGTTACAGAAGATGCTTCCAAAGGACAACAAATTGTCGGCAGTACGTATGAAGCAAAGAAGGTTGTCTGCCCTCTAAGATTAGAGGTGTAGAAGATACATGCATTCCCTAATGGCTGCATCCTCTACCGCGGTGAGAAGTACGAGAATTGGAATGCATGCCCGGTATGCGGTGCATTGCGCTATAAGATCAGCCGCGATGACCCTGGTGATGTTGAGGGCGAGCGCCCCATGAAGAGGATTCCTGCCAAGGTGATGTGGTATGCTCCTATAATACCACGATTGAAACGTTTGTTCCAAAACAAAGAGCACCCCAAGTTGTTGAGATGGCACAAAGAAGACCGTAAGAAAGATGGAAAGTTGAGCGTACCCGCTGATGGGTCCCAGTGGAGAAAAATCAAGAGAAAGTGGCCAGAGTTTGCAGATGACGCAAGGAACTTATGGTTTGGTATAATTGCAGATGGCATTAATCCTTTTGGGGATCAGAGCAGCAATTATAGCAACTATCTTGTGAGTCTATGTATCGATAACATTCCTACTTGGTTGTGCATGAATTGGAAGTTCATTATGGTGTCGGTGATCATCCAAGGCCCCAAGAAACTCAACAACAACATTAATGTGTACCTAAGGCCATTAGTTGAAGAACTTTTACAGTTGTGGGACATAAAAGGTGTACGTGTGTGAGATGAGCACAAACAACAGGAATTTGACCTACGAGCGTTGTTGTTTGTAACCATCAATGATTGGCCGACTCTTAGTAACCTTTCAGGACAGACAAACAACGATGTGATGCACGTGCCAAAGAATCTTTGTATGAACCTGCTAGGGTTTTTGGGCGTGTATGGGAAGACAAAAGATACACCAGAGGAACGGGAGGACAAGCAACGTATGCACGAAAAAGACGGCATGCATCCAAAGCAGTATCAAGGTCCTGCCAGCTACGCTCTTACCAAAGAAGGAAAGGAAATCTTCTTTGAATGCCTGCTCAGTATGAAGGTCCAGCCTGGCTTCTCGTCGAATGTAAAGGGAATAATAAATATGGCAGAGAAAAATTCCAAAATCTAAAGTCTCATGACTGCCACGTGATTATGACGCAATTGCTTCCGATTGCATTGAGGGGGCTTCTACCGAAAAACATTTGATTAGCCATTGTGAAGCTATGTGCATTCCTCAATGAAATTTCCCAGAAGGTAATCGATCAAGAAAGCCTACCAAGATTACAGAATGATTTGGTGCAATGTCTTGTTAGTTTCGAGTTGGTGTTCCACCATCCTTCTTCAATATCATGACGCACATCCTAGTTCATCTAGTCAACAAGATTGCCATTCTGGGTCCTATATTTCTACATAATATGTTCCCCTTTGAGAGGTTCATGGGAGTCTTAAAGAAATATGTTCATAACCTTGCTAGGCCAGAAGGAAGCATCTCCATGGGCCATGAAACAGAGGAGGTTACTGAGTTTTGTGTTGACTTTATTCCTGACCTTAAGTTGATTGGTGTTCCTGAATCGCGGCATGAGGGAAGACTGAGTAGAAAAGGCACGCTAGGAAAGGATTCAGTAATATGTATGGACGGGCATTCTTGGGTGCAAGAACACTACACAGTTATACAAAATTCCACCTTGGTGGCTCCGTATATCGAGGAACACATGGATATTGTACGCTCCAAGAACCCGGAGCAGTCTGAGCCCTTGATTAAACATACACACATGGAAACTTTCGGCGGTTGGTTGCAAACATGTCTCATGCACGATGACACTGTTGGAGATGTGTCGTACTTGTTGGCCAAGTCACCATCTTCGACTATATTGACTTTCAAAGGGTACGAGATAAATGGGAATACATTTCACACGACCGCCCAAGATAAAAAGAGCACCAACCGGACACCAAGTCGGCCATGAAAATGTTCGATTAGCTAGTGTATGGACGTGATTTTAAGGTCCCTTTGTTTTGGAGCAAATGGGTCAATCTGATAGGAGGCGGGGTAAAGAAGACCCACGGTATGGAATGACAACAGTGGATCTTAGCAATCTTGGGTACACAGACAAACCATTCGTCCTAGCCAATGATGTGGCGCAGGTTTTCTATGTGAAGGACATGTCTACCAAACCAAGAAAAAGAAAAGATAAGGAAGTGAATACATCATATGATGACCCAAAGCGCCACATAGTTCTTTCAGGGAAAAGAAATATCGTGGGAGTGGAGGACAAGATAGACATGTCAGAAGAGTATGAAAAGTTTCATGAAATTCCTCCCTTCAAAGTGAAGATTGACCCAAGCATCCTGTTAAATGATGAAGATTGTCCATGGTTACGACACAAAGGGACACACGCGAAGAAAAAGTATTATATCCCAAGATCCCACTATGGGATGTGACCGGCTTCACCGTCATCACTTTCTTCTCTAGGGAGTTTCCGGACTAATAGCTGGAAAGTCCCACTTCGGACAAACCAGAGAGAATCTTTGTAAGAGTTAGGTCATATATGTGTTTTGGCATTTTGGCATTTGAAACATGATTTTGAATAATCGTGTATTAAGTTATGAATTTTCATTTATTCCTGTCCTTTTAGCTAAAGGAGAATCCATTTGGTACCCAAATCGTTGAACACAAGATTTTGGCTTAAGGTGTTTGATGATGAATAGTGGTACTTAGAGGAATCCAATGGCTTTGGAATTTAACAGGAGTGAGCTTGGTATCAATTTGCGCTAGTGTGCAAATTTGTAGCTCATTTGAAGAAACTTTGCAATGTAAATATTTAAAATAACCTAAAAATTACCAAATTGAACATACTAATAAAACATTAATTTTTAAGCTATAGTTAGTCACAAACTAGTGATTCACACAAATTTCAAAGAATTCAAATTTAAACTATTCAAATTTAAACTATTCAAATTTGAAAACAACTAGCACTAACAGAAAGTTTATAACTTATGTGACCTAAAGCAAAAGGATTCACTCAGAAACTATAAATATTACATGTAAGTAGAACAAAAGAAATAAATAAAGCAAAAAACAAAAAAAAAATGAAAAAGACCTTTAGTCCTGGTTGCCACCACCAGCCGGGACCTAAGGTCCTCTTCCCGCGCTTAATTTGGGCCCCAAAAATAGATCTTTTATTCCCGACCCATAGCTGGAACCAGGACTAAAGGCCAACCTTTAGTCCCGATTCCAGCCACGCACTGCGACTAATGGTCCTTTAGTCCCGGTGCGTGGCTGGAACTGGGACTAAAGGTCGAGGCTATATATATAGCACTTAGCCGAATCCCGGTTCCAGCAACCACCCAGGAGAACAGATCGACCACCACGCTACCAGGCCGCTTGTCTTCCACCCTGCCAGAGATTGCCGACGTCGCCAGGCTGCCGCTCATCGCCGTCGCACCGCTCCTCATCTTCGACCTCCTCCTCGCTGCCCCTCTCCAGTGAGTCCCCTTCTCCTCCTTAATCCCTCCCCCGCACTCCCTTACCCTGCCTACGGTCGCGGCATGCGCTCGGCCGCCGCTGCCCTGCCTCGACCGCCTACGGCCGCCGCCATCGCCGCTCGCCGCCGCCCGTAGCACCTTTAAATCTTGTATTGATCCTGCACGGCTCTGCTTCGGTTGCCGGACACCGCTGAATTTGAATGTTAGATGAATTTACGCATTTTGGTGCGTAGATGAATGCTATATGGATTTATGTATTTTCGTGTGTAGATGAATGTTAGATGAATCTGTATATAGATAGATGTTATATTTATTTATGTTAGAATGATGGATGAATGATGGATGGATATGTAGATGATTGATGTATATGTAGAATGATGTATGTTATGAAAAAAATGAAGAAGGAAAGAAAACCAAATAATTTTTTTGGATGGATATAGTTCTCCGGTTGGGTCTTCTTCGTTGAGAACTATCTGGACATGTTAGGTTCCTTATTTAATGTACTTTGTGCTTTTGTAATGAGTTGATGACTGGGGTAGAACAATATGACGTGTGTGATGTCTTTGCGTCATAGAGAGTTTTTCAAAAAAAATCATCTACTATATAGTTGTAAAAGTTTATTAAATATGAGTAGCATTATAAAATTATACTTATTGCATATAATTTGTTTTCATTAGAATTAGTGCTCAACATCGACGATGTCCAGCCCGCATCCTCGTCGTCGACTCGGCGGCGACAACCAATTTTAGAGGCGCCATGTCCGGGACTAGGCTCCGTCGGGTTGGCACTAGGAGGTGCTACCTTCCGGGACACGTAGCTTGGTGAGGACTCGGGCTCTCGTCGTTGACCCGGAGCTTCTTTGGTGGCGGTCGCGTGGGCCACTATCGGTGCAGAGGCAGCCGGCCCCCGAGGAGGTGGTACGTCACCGTGTCAGGAAGGAGGACGAGCACGTCCGTCGCTACATGGTTGCGTTGGACGTCGGGTTCTCCAATACCTGGCAGATTCTTCAGGATCTTACCCGAGCTATGATCCAGTGATGGTTCCTTCCCTTTGGGTGTACATCACCCGCACCTCAGGAACCGTGAGTCAATAGGACTATTCGATAATATTCGAGCTGTACTAGTGGTATTATATGATAATATTCAAGATGTATTATTGATAATATTCGCCATCCCTCGCCCCTCTGATCGAACCTCGTCGGCGGCTGACTAACTATGATTCAGTTTGTGCTTATTGAATGCATTCTAATTTGAATACTAAATTGTTTGATCTTTCTTCTGTATTAGTTAAGCTATGGACGATAGCGGCAGAGACGACCATGATCAAGAGCATATCATCTTTGACATGATAAGCTCCTCCCAAAACCCAAAGAATGAACCTGCAGATGACGACTCACAATATTTGAATGATTCCGGTGAGGGAATTAAGGAAGAACCAAGACACGAAGAGCACACAAACAATGATGGTGAAGGAAATGTTCTTCAATTAACAAAGTACGGCGAGGTATATATATGTATATTAATGAAGCTTTCTTATTTTAGCCCTCCACATCGAGCAAATCTTCTACAAGGGTACGAGGCCTGCCCAAAAAGTTGCCCGATGGCATAAAGTACAACATCGATTAAATCAAAGCAGATGGCGAACCAATTGCTATGAAAAAGAATGAGGACAAATTTATACGTCAATGCGGAGTTATTGTTAGGTACCAAATCATGATCACCGTTCAAGAATGGAATAAGCCAAAGGAAGATCGAGGAGTTAGTTTTGTCCATGAATGAGCAAAAAATCTGCTTTGGGATACGCTCATGTCACATTTCAGCCTACCAGAGGGTTTCACAGATGTAGAATGGGAGAAAGTCAGGAAGTGTGCTCTTAAGAAGCTGGCCACACAATTCCAAACTTGGAAGAAAAGATTATGGGCCAACTACATCAACGTATAAAAGAAGACTCCAGAATTCACTGGACTACTAGAGAAGGTAAAAGACCATTGGGACTTATTTGTGGAGTTCAAAGAATCGAAAGCAGCTTAGGAACGGTCGAAAATAAATAAGATAAATGTTGAAAGAAAAGTTTCACCATGTTCTGGGGCCAGGTGACTACAAGACTGGCCTGGCTAAGTGGGAAGAATCTGAGGCCAAGATGATTGCTGCATGGGTCACTCCAAAAACAGTGGGTTGGCCCGACAGGTGCAGGACTTGGTTATATGCGCATGGGGGAAAGTTGGACCCAAAGACAGGGGAGATTATTGAACAGGCGAGTCCTAAAGAAGCCTCTGACACTTTACTTAAAGCTATAGAAAAGGCTAGAACAGGGGCGTTCCAGCCCGAGAGAGAGAACGACGAGCTTACACACGCCCTCAAGAATCCTGAACACCCGGGACGAACACGATGAAAAGGCGTTGTTCCATGGGTTGAGGGGTTTGCAGAGTGGAACGACAATTACAGAAGCCGTGCAAGAAAGAAGAAGCAGGATGCAAACAAGAAGAAGTAGGATGCAGACCGGCTTCAAAAGGTAGAATCAAATAATGTGGAGTTGGAACGCGCTTTGATGCTGCAGCAGGAGCAGATCGACGCACTTAGCTAGCAAAGGACATCTCAGCGGCAGGAGCAACTAGATCCAACATTGGATAGTACCGTCCCATCTATGCCAAAAAGCAGCGCGGGTTCCACGGGGGTCCCGACCGATGATGCACTACTGGCTCGGTACGCCATGGATGATATCAAAGAGACGAAAAGTTGTGAGCTACACGTGAAACTGGAGAACATATCCATGAAGGTGGCAATCGGCTTTGCTTTACCGAATGCACCTGAAGCAACCATCCATGGCAATCCGATTCCAGCTAGCTATGCTCGTGTCAGGGTGGATGAAGTTCTGTCGGGATATGAGTCACTAGAGCTTGACTTTCCTATAGGTCAAGGGGAGTAGACACTGGGAGAAGTCTTAGGTGGTCTCATTGTATGGAGAAAGGAATGCATCGTCTTTCCAAACTCGGCGCCAAGGCCACCGACTCCTCCTCCAAGTCCACCACGTCAGCCGACTCCACCCCACCTCGAGACAGAGTGTAGTGCGAGTCCGACATATCAATCTGCGCTGAGTCAGCCGACTCCACCCCACCCCGAGATGGAGCCCAGCACGAGTCTGCAATATCGATCTCTCTGGCGTCAGCCAAATCCAAAGCGGAAGAGAGCACCAAAGAAGAAACGTGAACCTCGTGCCAAAACGAAGTTGGCTTACGAGATGATTGAGGAGGAAACCAGAGCCCAAGTGGCTTCCGAAGTGCAGGCCCATTTTGCATCGAAACCGCTGATGTCTACTACACAACTTTATTCTTGTAGACTCGGATTGGGCCTCCAAGCACAGAGTTCTGTAGGACAATAACCATTTTCCCTCGAGTGGATGACCTAAGGTTTATCAATCCGTGAGAGGCGTAGGATGAAGATGGTCTCTCTCAAGCAACGCCGCAACCAAATAACAAAGAGTCTCTTGTGTCGCCAACACACCCAATTCAATGGGAAATTGTATAGGTGCACTAGTTCAGCGTAGAGATTATGATCAAGGTGTAGTATTGATGGTAGAAATATATTTTTATAATCTGAATAGATAAAACTAGCAAGGTAGCAAACGATAAAAGTGAGCACAAACGGTATTGCAATGCTTGAAAATGAGGCATAGGGTCCGTACTTTCGCTAGTGCAATCTCTCAACAATGCTAATATAATTGGATCACATAACAATCCCTCCACGTGAACCGAAGAATCACTCCAAAGTTCTTATCTAGAGGAGAACATAAGAAGAAATTGTTTGTAGCTATTCTTTCCGATTGATCTATCCAAGAGTTCGTACTAAAATAACACCAAGTTATTCTTTCCGATCGATCTAGCAAAAGTTCATACTAAAATAAAACCAAGTTATTCTTTCTGATCGATCTATCAAGATTTCGTACTACAATAACACCAAAGCAAATTGAGATTCATAATACTCAATCCAACACAAAGAACCTCAATGAGTTCCCCAAGATTTGTAGCGGAGAAAGTAGGATGAAAACGTGCATCAACCCCTATGCATAGATTACCCCAATGTCACATCGGGAATCCGCGAGTTGAGGTGCCAAAACATATATCAAGTGAATCAATAGAATACCCCATTGTCACAACGAGTATTCATATGCAAGACATGTATCAAGTGCTCTCAAATCCATAAAAATATTCAATCCGGTAAGAACAATATCTCAAAGGGAAAACTCAATTCATCACAACAAGATAGAGAGGGGAAACCACCATATGATCCAACTATATTAGCAAAGCCCGCTATACATCAAGATCATGCCATCTCAAGAACACGAGAGAGAGAGAGAGAGATTAAACACTTAGCTACTGGTACAAACCCTCAGCCCCGAGGGTGGACTACTCCCTCCTCATCATGGTGGCCGCCGAGACGATGAACATGGCCTCCGGTGATGATTTCCCCCTCCGGCAGGGTGCCAGAACAGGGTTCAAATTGGTTTTTTATGGCTACAGAGGCTTGCGGTGGCGAAAATTCTGATCTGTCGACTCCACTAGGGTTTTGGAATATTTGGGAATTTATAGGGCGAAGAGGCGGTGCAGGGGGGCGAAGAGGTGGGCACAGCCCACCTGGGTGCGCCTGGGCCTCTGGCACGTCTAGGTGTCTTCTGTTCACCTCAGGCCTCCCCTCTAGTACTTCTTTGGCCCACTGGGTGTCTTCTAGTCTAGAAAAAATCTCCAAAAAGTTTTGCTGTGTTTGGACTCCGTTTGGTACTGATATTCTGCGAAGTAAAAAAAAATGAGCAAAAAACAGCAACTGGCACTGGGCACTATATCAATAGGTTAGTCTCAAAAAATGATATAAAGTTGCTATAAAATTATTGTAAAACATTCAAGAATGATAATATAACAGCATGGAACAAGCAAAA
The DNA here is from genome assembly GCF_018294505.1 of Triticum aestivum. Taxonomy (NCBI): domain Eukaryota; kingdom Viridiplantae; phylum Streptophyta; class Magnoliopsida; order Poales; family Poaceae; genus Triticum; species Triticum aestivum. Next base: position 843,770,899 of record NC_057801.1, on the reverse strand, counting down.
ATTATTAATACGTTGGAGACGTATCAACCGCCCCCGCCACAAAAGGAGAAAATACAAGACAAAGTCGAACAACACTTTCTAGATCTTGCTAAACCAGCACCTGTGGAGGAAAGGTGATCAGACTATGAACACTCTATTACCAAGTCATATCATGAACAAAAAAAAGGAGTCGAGCCTTACAGGTAGTAATAAAAGCGGGAAAACTGTTCCCCGGCTCGGAGAACAGGCGGTGCTATCGACCCCCCCCCCCCCCCCCCCCCCGCTCAAGGTGAGTACCGATAAGGCGGTAACCGAAGCTCTTGATAAAGAATGGGGTGTCACTGTTAAGCAACTCCTACGCACCTAGGACCTCCCCATGGCTACATAATTTGCATGGAAATATGTCCCCGGGAACCCTCTGGTCAGGCCTGAGGAGGTCGCGCTTCTATCAACGCAAATGCGCAGATCGCATGATTGGTACCTGAGAGAAATAAAGGCCGGGCGAGAGATCCTCGTGGTGAAAGTCAAGCCAGGTCATTACTTCCATGTATTCGATGTATGGATTGACTTTCCAGAAATTTTTTCTGTTATTCAATCAAGGCGCACTCGACAAATCTATCGTCAGTTGCTATTGTCTGTAAGTGATTTCTTTCTGTAATTTAAGTCTCTAGCTCAGCTCGTTCATTGCCTGTAATTATCCTCACTATATTCTTTTGTGTGGTATTATGCAGAATGAAGATTTTCTAATTCAAAAAGATGGAGTCTATGGCATTGGGTTCATTGACCCAAATACACTTATTGAGCATATGTTAAATAACCACAAAGAAGACACATGGAATAACTCGCTAATGTTTTTCAAGGAACTAAATACTAGAGACCAGAAATACTATTTCCTTACAACTTCAGGTGAGTGTTACTGTCTTGTACTACAAATTCATTTTTGCTTACTCGATGTTAAGTGTAGCTGATGAGTTATGCATGCCCGCATATAAAAACTTGTTTGCAGTTTCCACTTGATCCTGCTAATCATTAGAGTTGACTTGGGAACTGTTGAAGTACTGGACTCACTACATAAAAATCCTAGAGGATACACCAGCCTGTTTTTGATGCTCAACAGCTAATTTCAATCATTATCGCACTATGTTGGCCTCTTAGTTGATTTCCTGATATCAAGTAATTAATAACTCATTTATTCATTTTCTTTGCCGGGCAGGGTTTGGAGCAGGTTCACAAACAGGTTGTCGGTGCATGGGAACCAAAGCTTTCATTGAGACGGTCCAAGGTAATTAAGTCGTACTAGCTACGTCCGCGCATCTCTTTAATTCTAGTTTCAATACCATTATCATGCTTGATTATTATCTAATTGAAATATATTCTCATAAAGTGTATGAAGCAGGAAAGGGGGACTAATTTATGTGCATACTATGTCTGCAAGAACATTCGCTTTATGACCAAAAGGAGCAGAGATGCAAGACATCTTTGGGCACATAAAGACTATTCACAGTTTTTTTTATCCCGCACGATCTAATATATATACACACAACTAATATATTCATATTGATCTCCTTCTTTAAAGATAGTGGAGATGCGGGATAGGCTCATACCACAGGACCGCATATGCGCACTTCAAGAGTTGCGGGATTTTTGCTTGAGTAGGTCATATCTCCCCGCAGAGAATATCATTTCACCTAATGCCTGTTGGGAAACGTAGTAATTTCAAAAAAGATCCAACGCACACGCAAGATCTTGGTGATGCATAGCAACGAGAGGGGAGAGTGTTGTCCACGTACCCTCGTAGACCATAAGCAGAAGCGTTATGACAACGCGGTTGATGTAGTTGTACGTCTTCATGATCGACCGATCCTAGTACCAAACGTACGACACCTCCGCGATCTGCACACTTCAGCTCGGTTCATCCCACGAACTCACGATCCAGCAGAGTGTCGAGGGAGAGCTTCATAAACACGATGGCGTGATGATGGTGATGATGAAGCTACCGGCGCAGGACTTTGCCTAAGCACTACGACAATATTATCGAGGTGGATTATGGTTGAGGGGGGCACCACACACGGCTAAGAGATCAATGATCAACTTGTGTCTATGGGGTGCCCCCCTCCCCCATATATAAAGGAGTGGAGTAGGGGGAGTGGGTCGGCCTCCTAGGCGTGCCCAAGGGGGAGTGCTACTCCCGGTGGGAGTAGGATTCCCCCTTCCCTAGTTGGAGTAGGAGAGGGAAGGAATGGGGAGAAGGAGAGAAGGAAGGGGGCCGAGCCTTCTCCCAATTCGGATTGGGCTTGGGGCGGGGGGGGGGGGGCGCACGCCCACCTTGGCCGCCTCCTCCTCCATTCCACTAAGGCCCAATAAGGCCCATTGACTCCCCGGGGGGTTCCGGTAACCTCCTAGTACTCCGGTAAATGCCCGAACTCACCCGAAACCATTCCGATGTCCAAACATAGCCATCCAATATATTGATCTTTATGTCTCGACCATTTCGAGACTCCTCGTCATGTCCGTGATCATATCCGGGACTCCGAACTATCTTCGGTACATCAAAACACGTAAACTCATAATACCGATTGTCATCGAACATTAAGCGCGCGGACTCTACGGGTTCGAGAACTATGTAGACATGACCGAGACATGTTTCCGGTCAATAACCAATAGAGGAACCTGGATTCTCATATTGGATCCCACATATTCTACGAAGATCTTTATCGCTCAAACCGCATAACAACAAATGTTGTTCCCTTTGTCATCGGTATGTTACTTGCCCGAGATTTGATCATTGGTATCCCAATACATAGTTCAATCTCGTTACCGGCAAGTCTATTTACTCGTTCCGTAATGCATCATCCCGTAAGTAACTCATTATTCACATTGCTTGCAAGGCTTAAAGTTATGTGCATTACGGAGAGGGCCCAGAGATACCTCTCCGACAATCGGAGTGACAAATCCTAATCTCGATCTATGCCAACTCAACAAACACCATCGGGAACACCTGTAGAGCACCTTTATAATCACCCAATTACATTGTGATGTTTCATAGCACACAAAGTGTTCCTCCGGTATTCGGGAGTTGCATAATCTCATAGTCATAGGAACATATATAAGTCATGAAGAAAGAAATAGCACCATACTAAACGATCAAGTTCTAAGCTAATGGAATGGGTCAAGTCAATCACATCATTCTCTAATGATGTGATATCGTTCATCAGATGACAACTCATGTCTATGGCTAGGAAACTTAACCATATTTGATTAATGAGCTAGTCTAGTAGAGGCATACTAGTGACACTCTGTTTGTCTATGTATTCACACATGTACTAAGTTTCTGGTTAATACAATTGTAGCATGAATAATAAACATTTATCATCATATAAGGAAATATAAATAACAACTTTATTATTGCCTCTAGGGCATATTTCCTTCAGTCTAGCACTTGCACTAGAGTCAATAATCTAGATTACACAGTAATGATTCTAACACCCATGGAGTCTTTGTGATGATCATGTTTTGCTCATGAGAGAGGCTTAGTCAACGGTTCTGCAACATTCAGATCCGTATGTATCTTGCGAATCTCTATGTCTCCCTCCTTGACTTGATCGCGGATGGAATTGAAGCATCTCTTGATGTGCTTGGTTCTCTTGTGAAATCTGGATTCCTTTGCCAAGGCAATTGCACCAGTATTGTCACAAAAGATTTTCATTGGACCCGATCTACTAGGTCTGCCACCTAGATCGGATATGAACTCCTTCATCCAGACTCCTTCATTTTTTGCTTCCGAAGCATCTATGTACTCCGCTTCACACGTAGATCCCGCCACGACGCTTTGCTTAGAACTGCACCAACTGACAGCTCCACCGTTCAATATAAATATGTATCCGGTTTGTGACTTAGAGTCATCCGGATCAGTTTCAAAGCTTGCATCGACATAACCATTTACGACGAGCTCTTTTTCACCTCCATAAACGAGAAACATATCTTTAGTCCTTGATGTCTACTACACAACCTTCTTCTTGAAGACGTTGTTGGGCCTCCAAGTGCAGATGTTTGTAGGACAGTAGCAAATTCCCCTCAAGTGGATGACCTAAGGTTTATCAATCCGTGGGAGGCGTAGGATGAAGTTGGTCTCTCTCAAACAACCCTTTAACCAAATAACAAAGAGTCTCTTGTGTCCCCAACACACCCAATACAATGGTAAATTGTATAGGTGCACTAGTTCGGCGAAGAGATGGTGATACAAGTGCAATATGGACAGTAGATAAAGGTATTTGTAATATGAAATTATAAAAACATCAAGGTAACAAGTAATAAAAGTGAGTGTAAAGGGTATTGCAATGGTAGGAAACAAGGCCTAAGGTTCATACTTTCACTAGTGCAAGTTCTCTCAACAATAATAACATAACTGGATCATGTAACTATCCCTCAACATGTAACAAAGAGTCACTCCAAAGCCACTAATAGCGAGGAACAAACGAAGAGATTATGGTAGGGTGTGAAACCACCTCAAAGTTATCCTTTTTGATCTATCTATTCAAGAGTCCGTAGTAAAATAACATGGAGCTATTCTTTCCGTTCAATCTATCATAGAGTTCATACTAGAATAACACCTTAAGACACAAATCAACCAAAACCCTAATGTCACCTAGATACTCCATTGTCACCTCAAGTATCCATGGGCATGATTATACGATATGCATCACACAATGTCAGAGTCATCTATTCAACCAACACAAAGTACTTCAAAGAGTGGCCCAAAGTTTCTACCGGACAGTCAAGACGAAAATGTGTCCAACCCCTATGCATAAGTTCACAAGGTCACTGAACCCGCAAGTTGATCACCAAAACATACATCAAGTTGATTACGTGAATATCCCATTGTCACCACAGATAAGCACGACAAGAAATACATCAAGTGTTCTCAAATCCTTAAAGACTCAATCCGATAAGATAGCTTCAAAGGGAAAACTCAATCCATTACGAGAGAGTAGAGGGGGAGAAACATCATAAGATCCAACTATAATAGCAAAGCTCGCGATACATCAAGATCGTATCACCTCAAGAACATGAGAGAGAGAGAGAGATCAAACACATAGCTACTGGTACATACCCTCAGCCCCGAGGGTGAACTACTGCCTCCTCGTCATGGAGAGCACTGGGATGATGAAGATGGCAACCGGTGAGGGATCCTCCCCCCCTCTGGCACGGTGCCGGAACAGGGTCCCGATTGGTTTTTGGTGGCTACAGAGGCTTTCGGCGGCGGAACTCCCGATCTATTGTTGTCCTCAATGTTTTTAGGGTATATGGAGATATATAGGCGAAAGAAGTCGGTCAGGGGACGCTCGAGGGGCCCACGAGACAGGGAGGCATGCCCAGTAGGGGGGCGCGCCCCCCACCCTCGTGGCCACCTCGAAGCTTCCTTGACTACAACTCTAAGTCTCCTGGATCAAGTTCATTCCAAAAATCACGCTCCCGAAGGTTTCATTCCGTTTGGACTCTGTTTGATATTCCTTTTCTTCGAAACACTGAAATAGGCAAGAAAACAGCCGTATGGGTTGGGCCTCCAGTTAATAGGTTAGTCCCAAAAATAATATAAAAGTGTATAATAAAGCCTATAAACATTCAAAACAGATAATAAAATAGCATGAATGCTTCATAAATTATAGATATGTTGGAGACGTATCAGTCCTTTTCAGGTATTTTAGGATGTTCTTGACCGATGTCCAGTGATCCACTCCTGGATTACTTTGGTACCTCCCTGCTAAACTAATAGCAAGGCACACATAAGGTTTGGTACACAACATTGCATACATGATAGAGCCTATGGCTGAAGCATAGGGAACAACTTTCATTTTCTCTCTATCTTCTGCAGTGGTCGGGTCTTGAGTCTGACTCAACTTTATACCTTGTAACACAGGCAAGAACCCTTTCTTTGCTTGATCCATTTTGAACTTCTTCAAAACTTTAGTAAGGCATGTGCTTTGTGAAAGTCCAATTAAGCGTCTCGATCTATCTCTATAGATCTTGATGCCCAATATATAAGCAGCTTCACCAAGGTATTTCATTGAAAAACTCTTGTTCAAGTATCCTTTTATGCTATCCAGAAATTGTATATCATTTCCAATCAACAATATGTCATCCACATATAATATTAGAAATGCTACAAAGCTCCCACTCGCTTTCTTGTAAATACAAGCTTCTCCAAAAGTCTGTATAAAACCATATGCTTTGATCACACTATCAAAACATTTATTCCAACTCCGGGAGGCTTGCACCAGTCCATAAATGGATCGCTGGAGATTACACACTTTGTTAGCACCCTTTGGATCGATAAAACCTTCAAGTTGCATCATATACAACTCTTCTTCTAGAAATACATTCAGCAATGCAGTCTTTACATCCATTTGCCAAATTTCATAATCATAAAATGCAGCAATTGCTAACATGATTCTGACAGACTTAAGGATCGCTACGGGTGAGAAGGTGTCATCGTAGTCAACTCCTTGAACTTGTCGAAAACCTTTCGTGACAAGTCGAGCTTTGTAGATAGTAAGATTACCGTCAGCATCAGTCTTCTTCTTGAAGATCCATTTATTCTCTATGGCTTGCCGATCATCGTGTGAGTGAACCAAAGTCCACACTTTGTTCTCATACATGGATCCCATCTCAGATTGCATGGCCTCAAGCCATTTTGCGGAATCTGGGCTCATCATCGCTTCCTCATAGTTTGTAGGTTCGTCATGGTCAAGTAACATGACCTCCAGAACTGGATTACCATACCACTCTGGTGCGGATCTTACTCTGGTTGACCTACGAGGTTCGGTAGTAACTTGATCTGAAGTTTCATGATCATTATCATTAGCTTCCTCAATAATTGGTGTAGAGATCACAGGAACTGATTTCTGTGAGGAACTACTTTCCAATAAGGGAGCAGGTACGGTTACCTCATCAAGTTCTACTTTCCTGCCACTCACTTCTTTCGAGAGAAACTCCTTCTCTAGAAAGGATCCATTCTTAGCAACAAATGTCTTGCCTTCGGGTCTGCCATAGAAGGTGTACCCAACAGTCTCCTTTGGGTATCCTATGAAGACACATTTCTCCGATTTGGGTTCGAGCTTATCAGGTTGAAGCTTTTTCACATAAGCATCGCAGCCCCAAATTTTAAGAAACGACATCTTTGGTTTCTTGCCAAACCACAGTTCATAAGGCGTCGTCTCAACAGATTTAGATGGTGCCCTATTTAACGTGAATGAAGCCATCTCTAAAGCATAACCCGAAAACGATAGCGGTAAATCAGTAAGAGACATCATAGATCGCACCACATCTAATAAAGTGTGATTACGACGTTGCTATGTCTTGAGCTTGCGTTGGTTTTCCTTGAAGAGGAAAGGGTGATGCAGCACAGTAGCATAAGTATTTCCCTCAATTTTTGAGAACCAAGGTATCAATCCAGTAGGAGGCTCCTCACAAGTCCCACGCACCTACACAAACAAACAAGAACTCGCAACCAACGCAATAAAGGGGTTGTCAATCCCTTCAAGGCCACTTGCGAAAGTGAGATCTGATAGAGATAATATGATAAGATAAATATATTTTTGGTATTTTGTGATATAGATTGGAAAAGTAAAGATGCAAATAAAAGTAGATTGAAATCTTATATGATAAGAGATAGACCCGGGGGCCATAGGTTTCACTAGTGGCTTCTCTCAAGATAGCATAATTATTATGGTGGGTGAACAAATTACTGTCGAGCAATTGATAGAAAAGCGAATAATTATGAGATTATCTAGGCATGATCATGTATATAGGCATCACGTCCGTGACAAGTAGACAGACTCTTGCCTGCATCTACTACTATTACTCCACACATTGACCGACTCCTGCCTGCATCTAGAGTATTAAGTTCATGAAGAACAGAGTAACACTTTAAGAAAGATCACATGATGTAGAGGGATAAACTCATGCAATATGGTATAAACCCCATCTTTTTATCCTCGCTGGCAACAATACAATACGTTCCTTGCTACCCCTGCTGCCACTGGGTAAAGGACACCGCAAGATTGAGCCCAAAGCTATGCACTTCTCCCATGGCAAGAAAGATCAATCTAGTAGGCCAAACCAAACTGATAATTCGAAGAGACTTGCAAAGATAACTTAATCACACATAAAACAATTCAGAGGAGATTCAAATATTTCTCATAGATAAACTTGATCATAAAGACACAACTCATCGGATCTCGACAAACACACCGCAAAAAGAGTTACATCGAATAGATCTCCAAGAAGAGGAAGGAGAACTTTGTATTGAGAATCAAAGAGAGAGAAGAAGCCATCTAGCTAATAACTATGGACCCGAAGGTCTATGGTAAACTACTCACAACTCATCGGAGAGGCCTTGGAGATGATGTAGAGGCCCTCCATGGTGGATTCCCCCTCCGGTGGAGTGCCGGCGACGGCTCCAAGATGGGATCTCGCGGATACAGAAGGTTACGGTGGTGGAAATAGTTTTTCGTGGTCGCCTCTGATGGTTTCGGGGTACATGGGTATATGTAGGACGAAGAAGTAGGCCGGTGGACGCTCGAGGGGCCTACGAGGGTGGGGGTGCGCCCACCTGTAGGGGGGCGCCGGGCACTCTCATGGCCGCCTCGCTTGTTTCCTGACTTCCACTCCAAGTCCTCTGGATCATGTTTGTTCCAAAAAGATCGCTCCCGAAGGTTTCATTCCGTTTGGACTCCGTTTGATATTTCTTTTCTTCGAAACACTAAAATAGGCAAAAAAAATAGCAATTCGGGCTGGGCCTCCGGTTAGTAGGTTAGTCCCAAAAATGATATAAAAGTGTAAAGTAAAGCCCGTAAACATCCAAAACGGGTAATATAATAGCATGGAACAATAAAAAATTATAGATACCACTACTAGGAAAAGGCCTACTAATGGCGCACCGGTTTTGCCTACTAATGGCGCACTACTGGTGCGCCATTAGTATCACGCCACTAGTACTTTTTACTAATGGCGCACCACTGGTGCGCCATTAGTATCTAGTATACTAATGGCGCACCATGCAGTGCGCCATTAGTTTTGCCCACAGTGCACCACTAGTGTCTGCTATACTAATGGCGCACCACATGGTAGTGCGCCATTAGTAACAATTTTTTTAATTTTTTTTGTTTTTTCTTAATCTCAGGTCACTATTTCACATATGAGATATCCAACACATATATATATACAACAAGCATCCATATAACAATCATAGCCAACACACAAGTTCCATCATATATACATACATAGCCAACACATAGTTCCATCGTTACATATTACAAAAGTTTCACATTGTTCATCCAACACCATTATCCATCAATTCACAAAAGTTTCACATTGATACAAAATAAAAACACAAATGGAAAAGAAGCACTCCATCCATGCAAGCTTCCGTGAATTAAATCAAATCTGCAAAATGATAAACAAGAAGTTAGAAGAAGAAGAAGAAGAAGACTAGAAGAATACTAGAAGAAGAAGAAGAACACTAGAAGAAGAATAAGAAGAATTTTGGAGCCAACTTAGGTAAAATGAAGCTATAACCTATGTCATTTTGGAAAAGAAGAAGAATAAGAAGAAGACTATAAGCTTATTATGTAAACTTGATCATTTTGTGCTAACATAAGTTATTTTGGAGCTAACCTATAGGAAACTAAGCATATAAGCTCTAAGTTAGCATATTAGAGCCAACTTAGGTAAAATGAAGCTAACCTATGTCATTTTGGAAAAGAAGAAGAATAAGAAAAAGACTATAAGCTTATTATGTAAACTTGATCATTTTGTGCTAACATAAGTTATTTTGGAGCTAACCTATAGGAAACTAAGCATATAAGCTCTAAGTTAGCATATTAGAGCCAACTTAGGTAAAATGAAGCTAACCTATGTCATTTTGTAAAAGAAGAAGAATAAGAAAAAGACTATAAGCTTATTATGTAAACTTGATCATTTTGTGCTAACATAAGTTATTTTGGAGCTAACCTATAGGAAACTAAGCATATAAGCTCTAAGTTAGCATATTAGAGCCAACTTAGGTAAAATGAAGCTAACCTATAGGAAACTAAGCATATTAGAGATAACATAGGTAACTAAGTATATATATATCATTTTGGAGATCTGACATACCTGACATAGTTCAGTTCTCATTGTTCTTCTCCTTCTCCTTCCTCAGTCTGATGCGCCCAGAGTGGCGAGGCGGTGGAGGCAATGGGATGTAGTCTTCTACCACAATTGGCGTGGTCATGTCGCCCAGCTGTGGGATCACCGGCGCCACCACCGGTGCATGGTCATTGTCAGGCACCACCACCATCGCGAGGCCACCTTCAGGCAGGACAGGCGCGACCATCGCTAGGTCACCCTCAGCCACCTCCATCTCTTACCCATGGTCAGCCACCACCATCTCTTGCCCATGGTCAGCCACCACCATCTCTTGCCCTTGGTCAGCCACCACCAGCACTAGGTCATCCTCAGCCTGATGCCCATCGTCATCCTGCAGCTCCTCATCCCCACTCTGCTCCTCTTCTCCCGCACTCCGGTCCGGATCATCCTTCTTGTTGTCTATGTTGCTGCCAGAATCGCTGCTGCTTTCGCTAATGCCAGAATTGGTGTTGCTTTTGCTACAGACATAGTCGCTGCTACTTTGGCTGTAGCCAGTGTCACTGCTGCTGCTCCCATTACCTGTCCAAATGCAACAATGACCGTTAACAATCGATGTGAGACAAAGCCAAATGTAGAGGAATAAGAAGAGGCAGAACGTACCGGCATCATCATCGTCAGCGTAGCGCATGCGACACATAGTCGCGTTGAACACCTTCACGATGAGCATGGTGGCGTCGTCGTCGTACCTGAAGAGAAGGAAGTACCCCAGCCGCAGGTCATAGGCACGGTAGAACTTCTACCACCCACGAGACAAGTACATGTGGCCCTCCTTGATCAACAACTCCACATCCCACTACCTGCGAAACCCGCTGCTGGCCTGTCGCAGCTTCACATTATTTGGCAGATCTTCACCCAGCATGTTCATAAAACTGTCAGGCAGCCTCTGCAGTTTGGGACAATGAATGATGTAGCAAACAACAGATATCATAATGAGATGGGTGAAAGGGAGATCTCTCGTTTTATATACCTGCTTCATGGATGATACTGAAGTCCCAAGTATGATACTGAAGAACTCGGAAGCATCCAACTCATACTGCGGTGTCGCAGAGCGGCGGTGGCTGCTTCCCCCCATCTCTGATAAGCAGCAGAAGAGACCAATTAGTACCCTTACAACAGATCATAAAACATGCATGATAATAGGCTATACTGAAAGGCCAATTGTACTGGACTATGAATTAGGGTAACAATGACACAGAAGATGGGAGCACCTAGTACACATTAGTAAAACAAAAAGGGGCAGTTGATCCTACTTAACTAAGTACTAAGATACCCCGGCCCATGCATTAGTCTCAAGTACCCCATATGTCCTATTTCAGCATGACCTTTGCTGAAAATATGACATATGGAGTACCCGAATTTGCCGAAACGGAAGTTAATCGACATTCCGGCAAACTCAAGGGCCTCTCGGGGTACCTGCAAAATCATTATCCCACCCCGCCCCGCTGCAACCCCACTACACCCCACAATATCATCACGACACGATGGTCGGAGACAAAACCCCCCAATATGATCACGACACGATTGTCGGAGACAAAACCCAGCAATATATCTTCTAGCCATGAAACCCTACCCCGATTCTCCTTTCTTCCTCTTTTTTCACTTAAACCTGCAAACATGTAGGGAAAGCAATTAATACAAGGCACAAAAATGGCATGCTATGTAGCCTTAATGCTACAGAACATATGAAATACATGCCAGCAATATATATGATATAAACTCCAATAATTTTTGAATAAAAACAGTAGCAAGCAAGCAATTCATTTCACTAACTGTTTTTTCTAGCAAGCAAGCAAGTATATAAACAGCTCAAGCAAGCTTCCTGAAGAATATTAACAAATTTATCTGTACCAATGAACTAAATCTATCTGTTACCACCTCTCGGCCTCTTGCCAAAGAAGATCAGAGGAAGCATATCAATGAACTAAATCTATCAGTTTTACTGAAATAAAAAAGCTCTAACAAAAGTGATTTTAGCACCCAGATACAAGCATATGAAGCAAATTTTATGACAGTATATACAACAACTTATCCTCTAAGCCAAAACAACTTTGTAAAAGCCAGATGCAACTTCTTGAGCTAATTTTGAGCAGAAGTCCTTGAGGAACTAGCAGCAAGGAGTGGCCAGGAGGAAAAATACTCTGGAGTGTGGACAACCATTAATCACCACCATCCTCTCTCTACAACTCCAGCCTGCCTGCTTGCCAGGATCTCTCTCTCTCTCTCTCTCTGGTGTTTCTTCTAATCACTAATAAAGCTTGTGACAGTCTGGAGTTTTGGGCACTGGACAGTCCTTTTTTGGGCAAGATTTGTTGTCACTGGGCACATGGGCATGGAGGAAGCTATTGCTAGCTGGGAGTAATACATTAGTACACTAATAGATGGGCATTCCCCATAGTTTTGTGATTCTTGTGCCATATTTGATGCAGCACATCTGATAAAGACAATTGTTTTCTAGAAAGGCAGCTGCTGGCTCTGTCTACAGGGGAGAATATATTTATGTGGCACCTGTGTCTGCAGGTTCTTTTTTTAGTTCCTTTCCACAATAAGGAAGCTGCCATCTGGATCAGTTCTACCCAAAAAGGGAACAAAGAATTAGGAGATTTTTAACTAATTTAGAGTGATTTTAGTCACATCTTTCCAGAGTAAGAACTTGCAGTGGATCATTTTACAAAAAGAGGACACATATAACTTAGAATATTGTTAGTCTCGGGGAGGTGAAGAACTCCTAAATTAAGCTCCATTCTAAACAAAATCATCGCCATGCCTACACAAGAAGATGGATACTTGCTATAGAGCAAGAAGATGGACATGGCCGGGAGGGATTTGACCTAAACCTAGCCAAAGAGAGAAGAAGAGGGCATGGCCGGGAGGGAGGAGAGGAGGAAGAGAGGAAAAGAAGATTACCTGACCACGATGAGGTGGTGGCCGGAGCAGAGACGATGGAGGGCGGAGACGACGAGCTTGGGGGAGGCGGGGAGGTCGCGGGCCTCCTCTCCTGGTGGACATGGGGCATTCTCTTCTGGTGGATGTGGGGCGGCGCCGAGGCTCCAAGTCTCCGGCGGCTCCGAGGGTTAGGGAGGGAGGCGAGGGAGGCGGCGCTCGCGGGGGAGGCGGGGCTCGGGGGAGAGACGGCGCTCGCGGGGGAGGCAGGGCTCGGGAGGGAGGCGGCGCGTGGGCGGCGGGGGCGGCTACGGCGGGGGTGCGTGGGCGGCTGCGACGGACGGAGGAAGGGGAGAGGGAGGCGGCGGGGGACGGAGGGGGCGGCGGTGTACGGTGAATCTGGCGAGCAGGAAGGAAGGGAGGCTACAGTGAGGTGAGTAGGTGGTGTGGGGGGAGGGTTCTAATGGCGGACCTAAACCTAGTGCGCCATAAGTACGACTGGTCAGGTTATATACAACCTAACCCATAGCCCGACTGGTCAGCACGCAGCACACACACCAGGAGGTCCTGGGTTCGATTCCCAGGCTCCCCATTTTTTGTATTTATGCATTTCAAATGTTGTTTGATATTTATTTGTGTTTAAATATGTTCAAACTTGTTTAAATCATAATAGTAATATTTTTTTTATAAAAATAGTAATATTTTTTTTAAAATATCATCAAATCTGTTATTTGAAAATATTTATGAATATGAAAAAATATCCTCAAATTTATTATTTGAAAATATCATCAAATTTGTTATTTGAAAATATAATCAAATTTGTTTTTTTTGCAATTTTAGTTGCATTCATTTGTGACGGTGGAGCAAGCCGGGGAGGGTGCGGGGGAGAGGGTGTGGGTGGTCGTCGGCGGCGGTGGAGTGGGGGACGGTGCGGGCCAGGGGTTGGCGGCGGCGGCCAGTGGAGCGGGGGAGGGTGCGGTGGGACGTCGGCGGCGGTGGAGTTGGGGAGGGTGCGGGGGGTCGGCAGCGGCGGTGGAGTGAGGGAGGGTGCGGGCTGGGGTTCGGCGATGGCGGCTGGTGGAGCGGGGGAGGGTGCGGTGGGACGTCGGTGGCGGTGGAGTGGGGGAGGGTGCGGGTGGTCGTCGGCGGCGGTGGAGTGGGGGAGGGTGCGGGCCGAGGGTCAGCGGCGGCGGCCGGTGGAGCGGGGGAGGGTGCGGTGGGACGGGGTCGGTGGAGGGTGCAGTCGGCGGCGGCGGCTGATGGAGTGGGGGGTCGACCCTGGTTACTAATGGCGCACCAGCTTCTGGTGTGCCATTAGAAGTTTTTCAAAAAAAAGTATATATTCTAATGGCGCACGGTGTGGCCAGTGCGTCATTACTAGTTTGCACTAGTAACGGCGCACTGTGCCACGGTGCGCCATTAAAATGTTTGGAAAATAAATTTGTTTCTAGTGGCGCACCGTGTGCATGGTGCGCCATTAGTGTCTTCCACACTAATGGCGCACCTGCACATGGTGCGCCACTGGTATATAGTAGTGGCGCACCACATGATAGGTGCGCCATTAGTGGCCATTCCATCAATAGCCCTTTTTGTAGTAGTGTACGTTGGAGACGTATCAGACGTTTGGAGACATCATTACGCAGTGGTGTTTCAGGTGGCGTGAGTTGTGAAACTATTCCGCATTGTTTCAAATGAAGAGCAAACTCATAACTAAAATACTCTCCTCCACGATCAGATCATAGAAACTTTATTTTCTTGTTACGATGATTTTCCACTTTACTCTGAAATTCTTAAATGTTTCAGACTTATGTTTCATCAAGTAGATATACCCATATCTGCTCTAATCATTTGTGAAGGTGAGAAAATAATGATACCCGCCGCGAGTTTCAATATTTATCGGACCACATAGATCAGTATGTATGATTTCCAAAAAATATGTTGCTCGCTGATACGTCTCCAACGTATCTACTTTTCCAAACACTTTTGCCCTTGTTTTGGACTCTAACTTGCATGATTTGAATGTAACTAACCCGGACTGACGCTTTTTTCAGCAGAATTACCATGATGTTGTTTCATGTGTAGAAAACAAAAGTTCTTGGAATGACCTGAAAATCCTCGGAGACAAGTTTCAGAAAATATAAAAAATGCTCGCAAAAGATGTAGACCAGGGGGCCCACACCCTGTCCACGAGGGTGGGGGGAGCGCCCCCTGTCTCGTGGGCCCCCTGCAGCTCCACCGACCTCAACTCCAACTCCATATATTCCGTCTCGCAGAGAGAAAAATCAGAGAGAAAGTTCCATCGCGTTTTACGATACGGAGCCGCCGCCAAGCCCTAATCTCTCTCGGGAGGGCTGATCTGGAGTCCGTTCGGGGCTCTGGAGAGGGGGATTCGTCGCCATTGTCAGCATCAACCATCCTCCATCACTAATTTCATGATCCCAAGTATCCACTGTGTTCTAAGATTGATGTTGCTATGACTTTGCTATGCTTAATGCTTGTCACTAGGGCCCGAGTGCCATGATTTCAGATCTGAACCTATTATGTTTTCATTGATATATGTGTGTTCTTGATCCTATCTTGCAAGTCTATAGTCACCTATTATGTGTTATAATCCGACAACCCCGAAGTGACAATAATCGGGATACTTCTCGGTGATGACCGTAGTTTGAGTCCATGTATTCACTATGTGTTAATGCTTTGGTCCGGTTCTCTATTAAAAGGAGGCCTTAATATCCCTTAGTTTCCACTCGGATCCCGCTGCCACGGGAGGGTAGGAGAAAAGATGTCATGCATTTTCTTTTCCATAAGCACATATGACTATATTCGGAATACATGCCTACATTACATTGATGAATTGGAGTTAGTTCTATGTCACAGTATGTTATTGCTATTACATGAGGAATCACATCCGACATAATTATCCATCACTGATCCATTGCGTACGAGCTTTTCGTATATTGTGCTTCGCTTATTTACTTTAGTGTAGCTGTTGTTACAATCACTATAAAACCCAAAAATATTGCTATTACTATCTTTACCTTTTACCACTGTTACCATTACTATCATACTACTTTGCTACTAAATACCTTGCTACAGATACTAAGTTATCCAGGTGTGGTTGAATTGACAACTCAACTGCTAATACTCAAGAATATTCTTTGGCTCCCCTTGTGTCGAATCAATAAATTTGGGTTGAATATTCTACCCTCGAAAGATGTTGCGAGCCCCTACACTTGTGGGTTATCAAGACTAATTTCTGGCACCGTTGCCGGGGAGCATAGCTCTATTCTCTGAGTCACTTGGGATTTATATCTGTTAATCACTATGAAGAGCTTGAAAGATCAAAGAACCAAAATTTATCCCTCAACTACGAGGGGGGGTAAGGAACTGCCATCTAGCTCTGCACTAGATTCTCCTTCCGTTACGAATAAGCTTGCAACACCTAAACCTGCTATTGCTATGAATTCTGATATGTCGCATGTTATTGATGATGCCACTTCTGCTATGCATGATACTTATGATGAAACTACTTCTATGCTTGATACCACTGTGTTGTTAGGTGAATTTCTTGATAAACAACTTACTAAGGCTAGGGAGAATGAAATTATTGAGAATGAAATTATTGATGATAGTGATGATGAAAGTTCTCCGAACGATTATGAACTGCCTGTTGTTCCCGAGAGTTATGTTATGGATGAAGAAACTACTAGAGATTTTCTTGCTTGCAATGATAGATCAGATCTTAAGAAATTATTAGCTAAGCTGAAACAAAAGACTCTAAATGCTAAAATGAAACATGACCCTGCTTTTGCCACTTCACCTATCTTTGTTACTGATAAGGAATATGAATTCTCTGTTGATCCTGAGATTATTACTTTAGTTGAATCCAATCCTTTTTATGGCACTGAATCTGAAACTGTTATGGCACATCTCACC
This sequence comes from Triticum aestivum, assembly GCF_018294505.1. Taxonomy (NCBI): domain Eukaryota; kingdom Viridiplantae; phylum Streptophyta; class Magnoliopsida; order Poales; family Poaceae; genus Triticum; species Triticum aestivum. The sequence continues at coordinate 843,753,916 of NC_057801.1, read as the reverse complement.
AAGTTAAACGATATAGCCACCATGTTTACTAACGATAAGACTTCTCGCTATTATTATATCCTTAAGATATTTCCGTTCTCATTAAAGGGTGATGCTAAGACTTGGTTTAATTCTCTTGATCCTGGTTGTGTGCGTAGTCCCTAGGATATGATTTATTACTTCTCTGCTAAATATTTTCCTGCTCATAAGAAACAAGCTGCCTTGCAGGAAATATATAATTTTGTGCAAATTAAAGAAGAGAGTCTCCCACAAGCTTGGGGGAGGCTTCTCTGATTACTTAATGCTTTGCCTGATCATCCACTTAAGAAAAATAAAATACTTGATATCTTCTATAATGGACTAACTGATGCTTCCAAGGACCACTTGGATAGGTGTCCTAGTTGTGTTTTCAGGGAAAGAACATTCGATGAAGCTGAATTATTATTGAACAATATGTTGACTAATGAGAATAATTGGACTCGTCCTGAGCCAATTCCTAAGCTAATTCCTAAGCCTATTCCTAAACCTACTCCAAAAAGAGAGGTGTTCTATTTCTCAGTCCTGAAGATATGCAAGAGGCAAAGAAATCAATGAAAGAGAAAGGTATTAAAGCTGAAGACATTAAGAATCTACCTCCTATTGAAGAAATACATGGTCTTAATATACCGTCTGTTGAAGAAACACATTGTCTTGATAACCGGACACAGGTAGTGAAGGTAAATTCTCTCTATAGATATGATAAAGATGAAATCCCGTCTACTAAATTTCATAGTCCATGCTTAGATGAATTTGATGATTTCATGAATAGACAAGCAAATTTCAATGATTATGTTTGTAGACAATTGAAGAATAATGCTTATATGATAGGACGCTTGAATGATTATATAGCTAGAGTTAAAGGTGAACTTAAACTCACTAGTAAACATGCTTCCATGGTTGCTACTCAAGTTGAACAAGTACTTAAGGCTTATAATGAATTGCTAGAGGAACTAAATAATAAACATGACTTTGCTGTTAGAGTGGCTACTAGAACTGGTAAAATGACTAAGGAACCTTTGTATCCCGAAGGCCACCCTATGAGAATTGAGCAAGATTCTCAGAATAATAATCTAGATGCTCCTAGTTCTTCTAAGAAGAAGAAAAAGAAGAAGGATAGGACTCTGCATGCTTCTAGTGAACCTAATATAGAAACACCTGAGAATCCTAATAATACTTCTATCTCTGATGCTGAAAAACAATCCGGAGATGAACATGAACCTGATGATAATGCTAATAATGATGTTCATGTAGATGCTCATCCTAGTAATAACAATGATATAGATATTGAACTGGTTGTTGGTCTTGATAACCCACAATCAAGAAACCAGCGTTATGATAAGAGAGATTTTGTCGCTAGGAAGCATGGTAGAGAAAGAGAACCATGGGTTCAGAAACCCATGCCCTTTCCTCCTAAACCATCCAAAACAAAGGATGAGGAGGACTTTGAGAGTTTTGCTGAAATGATTAGACCTATTTTCTTACGCATGCGCTTAATTGATATGCTTAAAACAAACCCTTATTACAAATATTTGAAAGATATCATCACTAATAAGAGGAAAATACCTGAAGTAGAGATTTCCACCATGCTTGCCAACTATACTTTTAAGGGTGGAATACCTAAGAAACTTGGTGATCCCGGAGTACTCACTATACCTTGCTCCATAAAAAGAAATTATGTTAAAACTGCTTTATGTGATTTAGGAGCCGGTGTTAGTGTTATGCCTCTTTCCTTGTATCATAGACTTGAATTAAGTAAGTTGACACCCACTGAGATATCCTTGCAAATGGCTGATAAATCAACTGCTATACCTGTCGGCATTTGTGAGGACGTTCCTGTTGTAGTTGCGAATGTTACTATCTTAACAGACTTCGTTATTCTTGATATTCCTGAGGACGACAGTATGTCGATTATCCTTGGTAGACCATTTTTAAATACTGTAGGAGCTGTTATTGATTGCAGCAAAGGAAATGTCACCTTTCATGTTAATGGAAATGAGCATACGGTACATTTTCCGAGGAAACAACCTCAAGTTCATAGCATAAATACTATTGAGAAAATTCCATCAATTATTATTGGAGGTTTTGAATTTCCTCTCCCTACTGTCAAGAAAAAGTATGATATTCTTATTGTTGGGGATGTTCATATCCCCGTTGAGGTAACCTAGTGTCACTTTGAAATTTCTCCGGTTCTGTGTTATTCGGAATGAGTTTGTTAACAAGACTTGATCAACCTTGTTAGTGGATTCATTTTGATGATCATGAGATGGATGAAACTAGAAGGCACAAGCTTCTGTACCCTCTTTTTACTTTATGTTATTTAAAATAAATAAAGCAAAAATAGTATTATCTGACTGTTTTCTGAATTATCCGTGCAATAAAAAATATCCCAAAAATAAGAGTGCTCCAAATGCCCTGCAAATTTAGTATGATGTTTTATGAATTATTTGAGGATTTTAGGCACTGAAAACTCTGCAGGGGGGTTTGCCACCTGGCCACGAGAGTGGGGGGCGCGCCCACACCCCCTGGGCGCGCCCCCCTGTCTCGGGGGCCCCTGGTGGACCCCCTCCACTTATGCCAGCACCCACACACTCCATCTTCTTCCCAAAAAAATCCCCATATAGCTCAAGCACGATTTCTAGCTCATTTTGCTGCGATTTTTGAAGGAAATATGCCCTAGAGGCAATAATAAAGTTATTATTTATTTCCTTATAATCATGATAAATGTTTATTATTCATGCTAGAATTGTATTAACCGGAAACATAATACATGTGTGAATACATAGACAAATAAAGTGTCACTAGTATGCCTCTACTTGACTAGCTCATTAATCAAAGATGGTTATGTTTCCTGACCATGAACAATGAGTTGTTATTTGATTAACGAGGTCACATCATTAGTTGAATGATCTGATTGACATGACCCATTCCATTAGCTTAGCACCCGATCGTTTAGTATGTTGCTATTGCTTTCTTCATGACTTATACATGTTCCTATGACTATGAGATTATGCAACTCCCGTTTACCGGAGGAACACTTTGGGTACTACCAAACGTCACAACGTAACTGGGTGATTATAAAGGAGTACTACAGGTGTCTCCAATGGTCGATGTTGGGTTGGCGTATTTCGAGATTAGGATTTGTCACTCCGATTGTCGGAGAGGTATCTCTGGGCCCTCTCGGTAATACACATCACATAAAGCCTTGCAAGCATTACAACTAATATGTTAGTTGTGAAATGATGTATTACGGAACGAGTAAAGAGACTTGCCGGTAACGAGATTGAACTAGGTATTGGATACCGACGATCGAATCTCGGGCAAGTAACATACCGATGACAAAGGGAACAACGTATGTTGTTATGCGGTCTGACCGATAAAGATCTTCGTAGAATATGTAGGAGCCAATATGGGCATCCAGGTCCCGCTATTGGTTATTGACCGGAGACGTGTCTCGGTCATGTCTACATTGTTCTCGAACCCGTAGGGTCCGCACGCTTAAGGTTACGATGACAGTTATATTATGAGTTTATGCATTTTGATGTACCGAAGGTTGTTCGGAGTCCCGGATGTGATCACGGACATGACGAGGAGTCTCAAAATGGTCGAGACGTAAAGATTGATATATTGGAAGCCTATGTTTGGACATCGGAAGTGTTCCGGGTGAAATCGGGATTTTACCGGGTTACCGGGAGGGTTACCGGAACCCCCCGGGAGCCATATGGGCCTTCATGGGCCTTAGTGGAAAGGAGAAAGGGGCAGCCCAAGGTGGCTGCGCCTCTTCCCCCTCCCCTAGTCCTATTAGGACTAGGAGAAGGTGGCCGGCCCCCCTCTCTCCCTTCCCCTCCGAGGAATCCTAGTTGGACTAGGATTGGGGGGAGGAATCCTACTCCCAGAGGGAGTAGGACTCTCCTGCGCCTCCCTCTATGGCCGGCCAGCCTCCCCCCTCTACTCCTTTATATACGGAGGCAGGGGCACCTCTAAACACACAAGTTGACACAAGTTGATCCACGTGATCGATTCCTTAGCCGTGTGCGGTGCCCCCTGCCACCATATTCCTCGATAATACTGTAGCGGAGTTTAGGCGAAGCCCTGCTGCTGTAGTTCATCAAGATCGTCACCACGCCGTCGTGCTGACGGAACTCTTCCCCGACACTTTGTTGGATCGGAGTCCGGGGATCGTCATCGAGCTGAACGTGTGCTCGAACTCGGAGGTGCCGTAGTTTCGGTGCTTGATCGGTTGGATCGTGAAGACGTACGACTACTTCCTCTACGTCGTGTCATCGCTTCCGCAGTCGGTCTGCGTTGGGTACGTAGACAACACTCTCCCCTCGTTGCTATGCATCACATGATCCTGTGTGCGCGTAGGAAAATTTTTGAAATTACTACGAAACCCAACAGTGGCATCCGAGCCTAGGTTATTTATGTTGATGTTATATGCACGAGTAGAACAGAAGTGAGTTGTGGACGATACAAGTCATACTGCCTACCAGCATGTCATACTTTGGTTCGGCGGTATTGTTGGACGAGACGACCCGGACCAACCTTACGCGTACGCTTACGCGAGACCGGTTCCCTCGACGTGCTTTGCACAGAGATGGCTTGCGGGCGACTGTCTCTCCAACTTTAGTTGAACCGAGTATGGCTACGCCCGGTCCTTGCGAAGGTTAAAACGGAGTCTATTTGACAAACTATCGTTGTGGTTTTGATGCGTAGGTGAGATTGGTTCTTACTTAAGCCCGTAGCAGCCACGTGAAACATGCAACAACAAAGTAGAGGACGTCTAACTTGTTTTTGCAGGGCATGTTGTGATGTGATATGGTCAAGGCATGATGCTAAATTTTATTGTATGAGATGATCATGTTTTGTAACCGAGTTATCGGCAACTGGCTGGAGCCATATGGTTGTCGCTTTATTGTATGCAATGCAATCGCGATGTAATGCTTTACTTTATTACTAAACGGTAGTGATAGTCGTGGAAGCATAAGATTGGCGAGACGACAACGATGCTACGATGGAGATCAAGGTGTCGCGCCGGTGACGATGGTGATCATGACGGTGCTTCGGAGATGGAGATCACAAGCACAAGATGATGATGGCCATATCATATCACTTATATTGATTGCATGTGATGTTTATCCTTTTATGCATCTTATCTTGCTTTGATTGACGGTAGCATTATAAGATGATCTCTCACTAAATTATCAAGAAGTGTTCTCCCTGAGTATGCACCGTTGCGAAAGTTCTTCGTGCTGAGACACCACGTGATGATCGGGTGTGATAGGCTCTACGTTCAAATACAACGGGTGCAAAACAGTTGCGCACGCAGAATACTCAGGTTAAACTTGACGAGCCTAGCATATGCAGATATGGCCTCAGAACACAGAGACCGAAAGGTCGAGCGTGAATCATATAGTAGATATGATCAACATAATGATGTTCACCGATGAAACTACTCCATCTCACGTGATGATCGGACATGGTTTAGTTGATTTGGATCACGTGATCACTTAGAGGATTAGAGGGATGTCTATCTAAGTGGGAGTTCTTAAGTAATATGATTAAATTGAACTTAAATTTATCATGAACTTAGTCCTGGTAGTATTTTGCAAATCATGTTGTAGATCAATAGCTCGCGTTGTTGCTTCCCTGTGTTTATTTTGATATGCTCCTAGAGAAAATTGTGTTGAAAAATGTTAGTAGCAATGTTGCGGATTTGATCCGTGATCTGAGGTTAAATCCTCATTGCTGCACAGAAGAATTATGTCCTTAATGCACCACTAGGTGACGGACCTATTGCAGGAGCAAATGCAGACGTTATGAACGTTTGGCTAGCTCAATATGATGACTACTTGATAGTTTAAGTGCACCATACTTAACGGCTTAGAATCGGGACTTCAAAGACGTTTTGGACGTCATGGACCATATGAGATGTTCCAGGAATTGAAGTTAATATTTCAAGCAAATACCCGAGTTGAGAGATATGAAGTCTCCAACAAGTTCTATAGCTAAAAGATGGAGGAGAATCGCTCAACTAGTGAGCATGTGCTCAGATTGTCTGAGTACTACAATCGCTTGAATCAAGTGGGAGTTAATCTTCCAGATAAGATAGTGATTGACAGAATTCTCTAGTCACCATCACTAAGTTACTGAACTTAATGATGAACTATAGTATGCAAGGGATGACGAAAACGATTCCCGAGCTCTTCGTGATATTGAAATCGACGAAGGTAGAAATCAAGAAAGAGCATCAAGTGTTGATGATTGACAAGACCACTAGTTTCAAGAAAAGGGCAAAGGGAAGAAGGGGAACTTCAAGAAGAACAGCAAGCAAGTTGCTGCTCAAGTGAAGAATCCCAAGTCTGGTCCTAAGCCTGAGACTAAGTGCTTCTACTGCAAAGGGACTGGTCACTGGAAGCGGATCTACCCCAAGTGATTGGCGGAAAAGAAGGATGGCAAAGTGAACATAAGTATATTTGATATACATGTTATTGATGTGTACTTTACTAGTGTTTATAGCAACCCCTTAGTATTTGATACTAGTTCAGTTGCTAAGATTAGTAACTTGAAACGGGAGTTGCAGAATAAACAGAAACTAGTTAAGGGTGAAGTGATGATGTGTGTTGAAAGTAGTTTCAAGATTGATATGATCATCATCGCACACTCCCTATTCTTTCGGGATTAGTGGTGAACCTAAATAAATGTTATTTGGTGTTTGCGTTGAGCATGAATATGATTTGATCGTGTTTATTGCAATACGGTTATTCATTTAAGTAAGAGAATAAACTGTTGTTCTGTTTACATGAATAAAACCTTATATGGTTACACACCCAATGAAAATGGTTCATTGGATCTCGATCGTAGTGATACACATATTCATAATATTGATGCCAAAAGATGCAAAGTTAATAATGATAGTGCAACTTATTTGTGGCACTGCCGTTTGGGTCATATCGGTGTAAAGCGCATGAAGAAACTCCATTAAAGATGGATTTTCGGAATCACTTGGTTATGAATCATTTGATTCTTGCGAACCGTGCCTTTTGGGCAAGATGACTAAAACTCCGTTCTTCGGAACAATGGAACGAGTTACTGACTTGTTGGAAATAATACATACTGATGTATGCAGACCAATGAGTATGAAGGCTCGTGGCAAGTATCATTATTTTCTGACCTTCACAAGATGATTTGAGCAGATATGGGTATATCTACTTGATGAAACATAAGTCTGAAATAGTCGAAAGGTTCAAAGAATTTCAGAGTGAAGTGGAAAAATCATCGTAACAAGAAAATAAAGTTTCTGCGATCTGATCGCGGAGACAAATATTTGAGTTACGAGTTTGGTCTTCAATTAAAACAATGTGGAATAGTTTCACAGCTCATGCCACCTGGAATACCACATCGTTATGGTGTGTCCGAACGTCGTAACCGCACTTTATTTGATATGGTGCGATCTATGATATCTCTTTACCACTATCGTTTTGGGGTTATGCATTAGAGACAGCTGCATTCACGTTTTAAAATAGGGCACCATCTAAATCCGTTGAGACGACACTGTATGAACTATGGTTTAGCAGTAAACCTAAGCTGTTGTTTCTTAAAAGTTTGGGGCTGCGATGCTTATGTGAAAAAGTTTCATCCTGATAAGCTCGAACCCAAATCGGAGAAGTGCGTCTTCATAGAATACCCAAAGGAAATTGTTGGGTACACCTTCTATCACAGATCCGAAGGCAAGACATTCGTTGCTAAAATGGATCCTTTCCAGAGAAGGAGTTTCTCTCGAAAGAAGTGAGTGGGAGGAAAGTAGAACTTGACGAGGTAACTGTACCTGCTCCCTTACTGGAGAGTAGTTCATCACAGAAAACTGTTTCAGTGACACCTACACCGGTTAGTGAGGAAGCCAATGATAATGATCATGAAACTTCAGATCAAGATACTACTGAACCACGTAGATCAACCAGAGTAAGATCCGTGCCAGAGTGGTACGGAAATCCTGTCCTGGAAGTCATGCTACTAGATCATGATGAACCTACGAACTATGAAGAAGCGATGGTGAGCCCAGATTCCGCAAAGTGGCTTGAAGCCATGAAATCTGAGATATGATCCATGTATGAGAACAAAGTGTAGACTTTGATTGACTTGCCCGATGATCGGTGAGTCATTAAGAATAAATGGATCTTCAAGAGGAAGACGGACGATGATAGTAGTGTTACTATCTACAAAGCTAGAATTGTCGCAAAAAGGTTTTTGACAAGTTCAAGGTGTTGACTACGATGAGATTTTCTCACTCGTATCTATGCTTTAGTCTGTCCGAATCATGTTAGCAATTGCCGCATTTTATGAAATCTGGCAAATGGATAAACAAAAACTGCATTCCTTAATGGATTTATTAAAGAAGAGTTGTATATGATGCAACCAGAAGGTTTTGTCAATCCTAAAGGTACTAACAAAATGTGCAAGCTCCAGCGATCCATCTATGGACTGGTGCAAGCCTCTCGGAGTTGGAATATACGCTTTGATGAGTTGATCAAAGCATATGGTTTTATACAGACTTTTTGAGAAGCCTGTATTTACAATAAACTGAGTGGGAGAACTACAGCCTTTCTGATTAGTATATGTGAGTGACATATTGTAGATCAGAAATGATGTAGAATTTTTCTGCAAAGCATAAAGGAGTGTTTTAAAGGAGTTCTTTAAAAGGAAAAGAACTCAGTAAAAGCTACTTACATATTGAGCATCAAGATCTATTGAGATAGATCAAGACGCTTGATAAGATTTTCAATGAGTACATACCTTGGCAAGATTTTGAAATAGTTCAAAATGGAACAGTCAAAGAAAGAGTTCTTACCTGTGTTGCAAAGGTATGAAATTGAGTAAAGACTCAAATCCCGACCACAGCAGAAAATAGAAAGAGAATGAAAAGTCATTCCCTATGCCTCAGTCATAGGTTCTATAAAGTATGCTATGCTATGTACCAGACCTATTGTATACCTTGCTCTGTATTTGGCAAGGGAGTACAATAGTGATCTAGGAGTAGATCACTGGACATTAGTCAAGAATATCCTTAGTAAGGACTAAGGAGATGTTTCTCGATTATGGAGGTGATAAAAGAGTTTGTTGTAAAAAATTACATTAGTGCAAACTTTTACACTGATCCAGATGACTCTAAGTCTCAATCTGGATACATATTGAAAGTGGGAGCAATTAGCTAGAGTAGCTCCGCACAGAGCATTGTAGACATAGAATATTTGCAAAATACATACGGCTCTGAATGTGACAGACCCGTTGACTAAGCTTCTCTCACGAGCAAAACATGATCACACCTTAGTACTCTTTGGATGTTAATCACATAGCGATGTGAACTAGATGACTCAATCTAGTAAAACCCTTTGGGTGTTAATCACATATCGATGTGAACTATGGGTGTTAATCACATGGTGATGTGAACTATTGCTGTTAAATCACATGGCGATGTGAACTAGATTATTGACTCTAGTGCAAGTGGGAGACTGAAGGAAATATGCCCTAGAGGCAATAATAAAGTTATTATTTATTTCCTTATAATCATGATAAATGTTTATTATTCATGCTAGAATTGTATTAACCGGAAACATAATACATGTGTGAATACATAGACAAATAAAGTGTCACTAGTATGCCTCTACTTGACTAGCTCGTTAATAAAAGATGGTTATGTTTCCTGACCATGAACAATGAGTTGTTATTTGATTAACGAGGTCACATCATTAGTTGAATGATCTGATTGACATGACCCATTCCATTAGCTTAGCACCCGATCGTTTAGTATGTTGCTATTGCTTTCTTCATGACTTATACATGTTCCTATGACTATGAGATTATGCAACTCCCGTTTACCGGAGGAACACTTTGGGTACTACCAAACGTCACAACGTAACTGGGTGATTATAAAGGAGTACTACAGGTGTCTCCAATGGTCGATGTTGGGTTGGCGTATTTCGAGATTAGGATTTGTCACTCCGATTGTCGGAGAGGTATCTCTGGGCCCTCTCGGTAATACACATCACATAAAGCCTTGCAAGCATTACAACTAATATGTTAGTTGTGAAATGATGTATTACGGAACGAGTAAAGAGACTTGCCGGTAACGAGATTGAACTAGGTATTGGATACCGACGATCGAATCTCGGGCAAGTAACATACCGATGACAAAGGGAACAACGTATGTTGTTATGCGGTCTGACCGATAAAGATCTTCGTAGAATATGTAGGAGCCAATATGGGCATCCAGGTCCCGCTATTGGTTATTGACCGGAGACGTGTCTCGGTCATGTCTACATTGTTCTCGAACCCGTAGGGTCCGCACGCTTAAGGTTACGATGACAGTTATATTATGAGTTTATGCATTTTGATGTACCGAAGGTTGTTCGGAGTCCCGGATGTGATCACGGACATGACGAGGAGTCTCAAAATGGTCGAGACGTAAAGATTGATATATTGGAAGCCTATGTTTGGACATCGGAAGTGTTCCGGGTGAAATCGGGATTTTACCGGGTTACCGGGAGGGTTACCGGAACCCCCCGGGAGCCATATGGGCCTTCATGGGCCTTAGTGGAAAGGAGAAAGGGGCAGCCCAAGGTGGCTGCGCCTCTTCCCCCTCCCCTAGTCCTATTAGGACTAGGAGAAGGTGGCCGGCCCCCCTCTCTCCCTTCCCCTCCGAGGAATCCTAGTTGGACTAGGATTGGGGGGAGGAATCCTACTCCCAGAGGGAGTAGGACTCTCCTGCGCCTCCCTCTATGGCCGGCCAGCCTCCCCCCCTCTACTCCTTTATATACGGAGGCAGGGGCACCTCTAAACACACAAGTTGACACAAGTTGATCCACGTGATCGATTCCTTAGCCGTGTGCGGTGCCCCCTGCCACCATATTCCTCGATAATACTGTAGCGGAGTTTAGGCGAAGCCCTGCTGCTGTAGTTCATCAAGATCGTCACCACGCCGTCGTGCTGACGGAACTCTTCCCCGACACTTTGCTGGATTGGAGTCCGGGGATCGTCATCGAGCTGAACGTGTGCTCGAACTCGGAGGTGCCGTAGTTTCGGTGCTTGATCGGTTGGATCGTGAAGACGTACGACTACTTCCTCTACGTCGTGTCATCGCTTCCGCAGTCGGTCTGCGTTGGGTACGTAGACAACACTCTCCCCTCGTTGCTATGCATCACATGATCCTGTGTGCGCGTAGGAAAATTTTTGAAATTACTACGAAACCCAACAATTTTCGATCTCCTTGCTCAAAGCTCCATTCACAAAACTGCTTTGGGAGATTGTTGCTTGGTATGTGACTCCTCCATTGGTCCAAATAGTTTTTGTTCTAGTGCTTTATTCATTGCAAATCCTTGCTGCCTTGGTGACCCTGTTCTTGAGCTTGCATGTTAAATTTATGAGGTTCCAAGTAATTCTAATGCATGATATAGGCTCTAGGCACTTGTAGGAGTAGTTGCTATCAGTCTTGTTTAGTTTTATTCACTTTTATTTTGAAGTTACAAAAATTTCATAAATATTGCAGAAAAGAAATATGTTTAGGAAAATATACCAAGGTGGTTCCTCAGTAAACAAAGGACCTAGGCTTGCCATGCGTGAGCAAGGCAATGAACCACCAAGGGAGGCTGAAGTGCGGTCTTGTGAATGGCCGTCAGAAGAGTTTATGGTCAATGCAGGCATTAAGGATGAATTTGATACATATGTGCGTAATGCCAATCTTGAGGACTTCATGCAAGATAAGTGTCCTCAGTACTAGTATCTAACTGATTCTTTCGTGAGAAGGTTTAAATTTTCATCTTCGCGTAATTCTCATAGTGTCCTGTTTGATATTTATGATAAATCATATACCATGGACCTGGAAGACTTTACTATTGCTTGCAAACTCCCGCAGTGGGGAAGTGTTAATGATCCCCACAAATCTGAATATGGAGATTTCCTTGCTAGTATAACTGTGGGAGAATCTAGGGACATTACACAAGCTACCATAGGGAGCATTCATTTTCTTTCTATACATTATTTTGCTCCCTTCATTGGTAGATGCATTAACGGTAAAGATGGAGCATGTCATATGTGTGTCCCCGATAATTGTGTCCTCAAGAGTGTTGTACTAGGTTGTAAAGATTATAACTTGGGGGCAATAGTTGCACGTAGGTTGCATAAAAATGGTAGAGCTGGAGATTTATTTGGAGGAATGTATGCGACCCGTGTGGCCAATTATCTTGGTATAGCTCCACGAGAGGGGGATGTGATGTTGCCTCCTGCTTATTTAGACTATGATGCTATGGTCAACCAGTATGCGACCCGTGTGGCCAATTTTCTTAAGAGGAATGAACAATTCCTCCAGTATCGACTAATCTTTGATAGACACGGCTCTGTCCATGTTACTCTTCCTGCTCCTTTCCTTTTTGATTACCAGGCAAAGGGAAGATATGTTGTTACCAGGGAGGAAGCAGCTGAACACGAGGAGAGAGCCGAGGCGGCTCGCCAACATGCCGCAGCTCAGGAGGCATTTGCTGCTGCATCTCAGTATGACCCCAGTTACAACTACGGATATCAGCCAGGCTACCCTTGGCATTAGACCAACTTAGGCCACAAGCCTAAGCTTGGGGGAGTACGTATCTCTCACCGACTTTATATTCATGTTCACACACTATTCTAGTCGTCGGTCCTCATACTCTTTCATTGTATTATCCATGCTAGTTTAATTTTCTTTTTCTAGTTTTCTTCTTGTGTGTTTGATAAACCTTAAGAAAAACCAAAAAAAATAGTTAGTTTAATTTTCATGCTTGTAGTAGAAATTAAAATGAAAACCCAAAAAGATTTCTCGTTCTTGTTTTACTTGTTGGGAGCTTTCCCGTGTAAATAGTTTTATTTTCTTTGGGGGGGTTGAGAGTAGAAGACCATATTGAAAATGTTTAGTGGCTCTCATATGCACGATTACTTAACTTAGAGCCATATTATTTTGTCTTCTCTCTTGAGTTGAATGCTTGCAGATTCCAGCTTAGTCCAATGCACGTGCACTATGATTATTATACACATCGTTCGGTCGTGCGAGTGAAAGGCAATAATGAAGATATATGATGGACTGATTGCTGAGAGAAGCTGGTATGAACTCAACCTCTCTTGTTTTTGTAAATATGATGAGTTCACCATTCCTGATTCAGCTTATTGTGAAGTAAACATATTTGCAATAACATTTAGAGATTATAGTTGCTTGTGCCATGCTTGATTAGCTGTGAGTTATAATGGTTTACCTTACGTGCCAACATGCTATTAGAATGATTATGATGTGGTATGATGGGATGGTATCCTCCTTTGAATGAATTGAGTGACTCGACTTGGCACAAGTTCACGCATGTAGTTGAAACAAATCAACATAGCCTTCATGATATTTATGTTCATGGTGGATTATATCATACTCATGTTTGTACTCGGTGTGAATTAGTTTTAATGCATGTTTATGACTGTTGTCGCTCTCTCAGTTGGTCGCTTCCCAGTCTTTTGCTAGCCTTCACCTATACTAAGCGGGAATACTGCTTGTGCATCCAAACTCCTTAAACCCCAAAGTTATTCTAATGAGTCCACCATACCTTCCTATATGCGGTATTTACCTATCGTTCCATGTAATTTGTATGTGCCAAACTCCAAACCTTCAAATGAAATTCTGTTTTGTATGCTCTAGCAGCTCATGTTTCCACTAGGGCTGCCTATATCTTCCATGCTAGGTGGGTTATTCTTAAGAGGAGTGGACTCCGCTCCTCATTCACGAGAAAGAGCCGGTAACCGGGATGCCCAGTGCCATGATCCAAAAAGATTAAAGCAAATCAATATAATTAAACAAAACTCACCCAGGATTGTTATTAGTTGGAGGCACTCGTTGTTTTGAGCAAGCCATGGATTGATGCTTGTTGGTGGTTGGGGGAGTATAAACTTTTACCATTTTGCGTGGGAACTGCCTATAATGCATGTAGTATGGAAGATACAGCCATCTCATAGTTGTTGCGTTGACAGTGAAAGTATGCCCCCCAAAATGTTATTCAATCGCTATTTTAAAATCGAGCTCTAGCACCTCTACAAATTCCTGCTTCCCTCTGCGAAGGTCCTATCCATTAACTTTTATGTTGAGTCATCACCTTCTTATTAAAAAGCACCCGCTGGAGAGCACACTGTCATTTGCATTCATTACTATTGGTTTATATTGGGTATGACTTGACTGGATCTCTTTTACCATGAAGAATGTTTAGTGAGTCCTTGATCTTTAAAGGTGCTCTGCATTTATGTTTTGCGGTCTCAGAAAGGGCTAGCGAGATACCATTTTGTTGTATCATGTTATGATTGTTTTGAGAAAGTGGTGTCATCCGAGTTTTATTATTATCGCTCGCTAGCTGATTATGCTATTGATATGAGTAATTGTGAGACCGAGGTGTTATTGTGAGTATGGTTAGTTCATAATATATGTTGAAACTTGAATACTGGCTTTACATGTTTACTACAACAAGAGCAAAAAGAGTTTGTAAAAGTTTTTATTTATCACTTTCAGTTTATCAACTGAATTGCTTGAGGACAAGCAAAGGTTTAAGCTTGGGGGAGTTGATACGTCTCCAACATATCTACTTTTCCAAACACTTTTGCCCTTGTTTGGGACTCTAACTTGCATGATTTGAATGGATCTAACCCGGACTGACGATGTTTTCAACAGAATTACCATGATGTTGTTTCATGTGTAGAAAACAAAAGTTCTCGGAATGACCTGAAAATCCTCGGCGACAAGTTTCAGAAAATATAAAAAATGCTTACAAAAGATGAAGACCGGGGGGGACACCCTGTCCACGAGGGTGCGGGGCGCGCCCACCCCCTCTAGGCGCGCCCCCTGTCTCGTGGGCCCCCTGCAGCTCCCCGACCTCAATAACAACTCCATATATTTCGTCTCACGGAGAAAACAATCAGAGAGAAAGTTTCATCGCGTTTTAAGATACGGAGCCGCTGCCAAGCCCTAATCTCTCTCGAGATGGCTGATCTGGAGTCCGTTTGGGGCTCCGGAGACAGGGATTCATCGCCATCGTCATCATCAACCATCCTCCATCACCAATTTCATGATGCTCACCGCCGTGCGTGAGTAATTCCATCGTAGGCTTGCTGGACGGTGATGGGTTGGATGAGATTTACCATGTAATCAAGTTAGTTTTGTTAGGGTTTGATCCCAAGTATCCACTATGTTCTAAGATTGATGTTGCTATGACTTTGCTATGCTTACTGCTTGTCACTACGGCCCGAGTGCCATGATTTCAGATCTGAACCTATTATGTTTTCATCGATATATGTGTGTTCTTGATCCTATCTTGCAAGTCTATAGTCACCTATTATGTGTTATGATCCGACAACCCCGAAGTGACAATAATCGGGATACTTCTCGGTGATGACCGTAGTTTGAGGACTTCATGTATTCACTATGTGTTAATGCTTTGGTCCGGTTCTCTATTAAAAGGAGGCCTTCATATCCCTTAGTTTCCACTAGGACCCCGCTGCCACGGGAGGGTAGGACAAAAGATGTCATGCAAGTTCTTTTCCATAAGCACGTATGACTATATTCGGAATACATGCCTACATTACATTGATGAATTGGAGCTAGTTCTGTGCGTCGGGGAAACTGATCCTCAGACACCTATGGGGCCGGCGGACCGGGCCCCTTTCGGTTCGGCAGGGGGCGGAGATCGCACGAAGAGCAGATCGAGGCGAAGCACACGAGCAGTTTACCCAGCTTCGGAGCTCTCCGGAGAGATAACACTCCTACTGCTGCTTGTCTGGTTCTATTCTGTTCTTGCTCTAAAAGGAGAGCGTAGTGTCTTTCTGGGTTACGAATGAGTTGAAACGAACCGAACCCCCCTTACGTTGCGCATGGGCCTCCTTTTATATGCCAAAGGGGTCACCGACAGGTGGCAACGCAGAGAAGGGTACAAATGTAAAAAGGTGAGGTGGTTGGTACAACTACTTGTACAGTGCACCCTACCTAACTCTGACGGCAGGGGACAAGGGCATGAAAGGCCCGTCTGAGTCGCCCAACAACGCAGAAAAGGACCGTTAGGGGCGCCACCGTTCACCACGATGGCGATCTTGTCAGCTTCGCATGCCACTGCGCACCGCTGGCTGCACAGCCTCCCGCCACGCGCGCCTGGAGAGGCCCCCAGAGCGACACGTTGGTGGATGCGCTGGAGCGTGGGCACAGAGTGGCCGCCTACTGCGGCAAGCGCCTTGCCGCTGTTGTTATCTTGTCGGGTCCGGAAGCTTGTCGCTCGCCGGGCCTCGAGGTACCTTGTTTGGTCTACCTGGCAAGCTCCTCTTGCCGGGGCCTTGTTGCCTTGCCGGAGCGCGTGGCGCGTCGCGGCAAGTTCTTTGGAGTGCCTCGGTTGGCCTTCCCAGCAAGCTCCTCTTGCCGGGGCCTTGTTTCCTGAGCTTAAATACTTTGTTCTTGAATGGCTCCAAGGTAACCTCGGAGGATCTTGTCGTTCGCCCGGCAAGCCTTGTCGCGGGGTGCTGCAACTACCCGTGCACAAGTTCGGGGTACTAGGGTACCCCTATTCTAGTACACTGACAGGAGCCCCCGGGCCTGGGCCAGACACGGTGCCGAGCGCTGTTGGGCCAGGCCCAAGACAGGGCACGGGCACACGCGGACTGGGCCGCACCGGATCTCGCTCCGTATCCACCGCGCTCTCCCATAACGGCACGCGTTGAATGCGGCATCGTGGGAGAGATCGTGGGTGGTTCTTTATTCGGAAGGGCGAAACGTCCGCCCCGTCCCTCTTTATAAGCAGAGGAAACAGGGGCAGTTCGTTCCCCCTCGCTGGTTGCTACTTCTCCATCTTCACGAACCTCCGCCGCTCCCCCCTTCTTGTCGAAGCCGAGAGAGCAGCGCTCCGTCCCCCATTGCCACCAGCATCACCACGCCGTCGACCTCCCTCCCCACCTCCGCCATGGCCCCGAAAGCCGACAAGGGAAAGGGCGTGAAGTCGGCCGAGGCGCAGCGGCTCGCGGCGCTGCGGAAGGAGCGGGCAATCTTCTCCCCTCAGCTCGGCGTGCAGGAGCTGAGGGAGTACTTCTACCTCTTTTGGGCGACGGAGACGCGTGCGCATCCGCGTACGAGGGTACTCCCGGCCGCTGCTTCGGAGCTGGCTCCAACCGGGTACCCTTTCTTCGCGCTATTCTTCTATTGCGGGCTCTGCCCGCCCTTCTCGGAGTTCTTCTGTGATATCATGAACACATACTGCTTCCGCCTCCTTGACTTCACCCCCAACGCTGTTCTGACCATGGCAGTTTTCGCACATTTGTGCGAAAACTTTGTCGGAGTCCACCCCAGTGTTGCCCTTTTCCGCCACTACTTCATACCTCGGGTAGAGATAGGAGAGCCGCTTGCCGGAGGGATTGCCTGCATCTCGAGAGTCGGCAAGAAGGAGGCGTACTTGGAAGGTGAGCTCCGCAGCAAGTGGGATGAGTGGAGAGCGGAGTGGTGCTGGATTGTCGAGGAGAATCCGCAGCCCTTCACCGCCGTGCGCCAAACTCCAATAGTGCGCGACAATGACTGGAGCAACGTGGCCCCGGAAGACGAGAGGCTGAAGATCGCCATTACTAGGATCCTTCGACTCAGGCTTGCCGGGCTCACTGTAGGCGCTGTAGGCGCAGATTTCCTCCGTCACCGCATCGCCCCCCTGCAGGAGAGAGGGAGGCCCGCCTGGGAATTCAAGAACTCGGCGGACATCATGAGGCTGCGGCCGAGCCTCAACTACAACTTCACCGTCTTGGAGCTGGATGCAATGCTCCTGGAGTTGTTCAAACGCGACCCCCAGCATCCATTCATGCTGCCGAGGGGCGTTGTCCCATTATGCAACAATTCTTCGCTTGACCGGATCCGCGCCATGATGCCATTGTGCGATTCACACGGAATCGTTCCAACTTGGCAAGAGCCCGCGGATGACATCGTGCAAGCGTTCTTTGACAATTTGGAAGAAGTGCCGGTCCGCGCTGACGAGCAGAAGAGCCTCACCCGTGACACCACCGGCGAGGAGCTGCAGCGCATCGCCACTAGGGCGGAAGAGGTTGCGGCCGCAGCTGCCGCGGGCGTGTTTGGGTTTACTGTGGAGGATGCGGAGGCTGCAGAGGCGGCAAACCTTGCCGAGCGCGCGGAGTTCATGGGCGAGGAGGAGCCTGCCGGTTCCGAAGCCGAGCCGAGCGAGGCCGGCGAGGAGGAGCCAGAGCAGTCAGAAAACTTGCCGCAGGCGGAGCCCCCGGCCCCGCCAAGAAGGCGCCTTCGCAGGGCCGGGGACGCAGCGGGGCGGCAACCGGCTCCATAGCCACCGAGCCGCGCGATGCGCTCTACCGCGGCAAGCAATGTTGCCGCGGGAGCGCCCCACGCAACAGCGGCAACTGGAGCGGGATCTTCCCGGGCCACCGCCATCGCCCCCGCCAAGCGGGCAAGGGATCCTACTCCTCCGCCTCGCTGCAACGGAGGGCCGGACTTCGATCTTTCCGCGCTCAGCTCTGACGAGGAGGAAGAAGAGTAAGTTTCTTTGGTGCTCTTGTAGTTCTTCAATCTTGCTGTTTATATCTTGTCTCTGACTTGCTCCAATCTGGACTCCTTTCTTTTCAGGACGCTGGCCCAGAGAGCGGCGAAGAGGGCCAAGGCCGCGGTGATCATCATCGATGATGACCCCACCGTGTCAGCAGGAGGTGGGACGAGACCACCTTGACGGACCCAGCAATCACTCCTCACAGCAGCCCCCAGCGCAGCCCCCAGCGTAAGTTCATAGTTTAGCCTTCTGCTGCCGGGCGCGCTTGAGTGCTTTTTCCTTTGTTGATATCTTGCTTGTTGACTTGTGCAGGAGCAGAGCAGTCACATCAGGAGCGCCCGGAAGCTGGTCCCGAAGTGCCACCTGCTTCGACTGCACCGCCAAGGGAGGAGTCCCCGACAAGGGAGCGCTCTCCGGCAAGGGGGAACTCTCCGGTAAGGGACGGCATCACTGATCCTGCAGCGACCGAGGCCGCAACTGCAGATCTTGGCACAGGTAATCCACTTGCCCAGAAACTTTCCCTTGGGTTCTGCTTCTTCTGTTTTTCCTCTCTTGGATTTTTGATTGATTTTCCTCCCTTCTTCGTTCTTTAGACCCATCTGCGGCTGAGCCAATGGAGACAGAGGGCGCCGGCGAGGAAGGGGCCGGTGCTGATGAGACCGCCGGCGAGGAGGCCGCCGGGGCTGCCGCTGCAGAAGCCGGCGAGGGGTCGGGCGATCGCACTGATGACCCTGAGGCCGCAGGAGCGCCGGGCGCTGCGCCGACCGCCGATCCCTTTGCCGCTTCTGCGGAGCCAGGCTCCAAGGAGCCCCAGCCTGGCGCCTACTTGAAGGCCGGTGACAGTATCTTCATCAAGCTACCCTGGGCGTCGAGCTCCAGGGCGCCGGTCGAGGGGGAGACTTTCGACGGGGAGGTGCTCGCCTCTGCTGGACTGTCGTTGGTTGACGCGCCCAGCAGCAGCAGCGGCGAGCCTGAGGAGGAGCAGCTGCTGCGGAAGCTGCTGTCACTCTACCGCGCCCGGCAAGCCAAGCTGGCTTCCCGGGAAGCGCTTGTCGCGAAGGCGGGAGTTGACATGGAGAAGCGCGCGGAGGAGCTCCGGGGCCACAATCAAGAAGCTCTCCGGTCCCTGGCGCAGGAGCGGGAGCGACTCGACGAGGAGCGCACGGCCTTCCTTCTCGAGAAGGCCGAAGCTGAGGAGGAGCAAAGGCTGGCCGCCGAGAAGCAGTCCGCGTGGGAAGGTGAACTAGTGCAGCGGAAGGCCAACCTCGATAGCTATGAGGAAGAGCTCGCCGAGCGCGAGCAAGCACTTGGCGGGGCGCTCAAGGAGGCAAAGGACGCTGCGGCAATTGCAGAGGCCGCCAAGAAAGAGTTGGAGGAGAAGGTGGCGCAGCTGGAGGCCGACATTGGAAAGAGCGACGAGGAGCTTGCCACGCTCAAGCGTGAGCGTGAGAAGGATGCTGCCGCCCACGGTGAGCTGCAAGGTCTTCTCGCTGAGAGGGGCAAAGAGCTCAGCGCCGCCAAGGATTCCAAAGCAGATCTGGAGCTGAAGCTGGCCACGCTGACGCAGACGCTGGAGGCTGCCAAGGAGCGGGAGAAGACCTTGTCGGAGAAGGTCAAGGCTGACGCTGCGCTGCTGGAGAGCATTGCAGTTACCCAGAACTCGTTCAGAGACACTGTGGAGCACTGGACCGAGGGTCTGGTGAATATTGCCGCAGTCATCAACGAGGAGCTGGCACAGCTGGGGATGGAGGACTTTGGGTATCCTTCCGACGAGAGTCTTCAACCCAGCGCCAAGCTCAGCCTGTTCTTCAAGGGCGTGGCGACGGCACTCCAGTGGCTCCGGGAGAGGATCCCGAAGCAGCTGGCCGACGAGTCGCGCAAAATCTGCACCGGGGTTCTCCAGAAGGTGCTGATGAAGGTGGCCTTCCGCAATCCAGGCCTCAGCTTCACCAACGTCCTCAGGTCCTTGCCTCCTGACGCCGATCTGGATGCGCTCAAGGCCCTTGTCGCACCCATTGTGGACAAGGTGAGCGAGATCAAGAGGGTCGAGGGCGGACGCGTAGACTAGGCCATCCATTTCTTCTTTTCCCTTGCGGCTGCTAATCATGTTATGAAAACATTCTGTTAGAGCTGCGACAAGTTATCTTGTAATATGACTTTATTTCTGTTATCAATTGCTATGTTATTTCCTCTACTAGATTCCTTCCTTTGTATGTTTTTACCCTACGGTTCTAGGGAACTTGTCGGTGCAGGCACCCGAGCCGCGAGCGCTGAGTGCGGAACTTCAGCAGCCTGCTGGCGGCGCTGCTTCCGACAAGAAACCTTGTCGCGACTAGATGCAGCACACTTAAGCTGTTAAGCAGACTCGAAACAAAGTAAGGGCGCAACTAGCCACGAGTTGGTTCCTCCGGGCACAGGTTTTCCATACAAAGCAGGGTCGTTCGAGGAAGATAACTCAAAAATTTAAAAACTGATTGCTCAAACTTTGGCAACTTAGCTTTTCTGTCGTTTGCTTCCCGGCACGGCAAGACTTCGCTTGAACGACGCCTGGTCTATACCACAATCTTCTCCTTCCCCCCCGGCAAACTTGTGTGCGAGGGAACCTTCTTTTCCTTTGTTGAAAAAAGAAGAAAGAAGAGAAAATAATGATATGGAACCCTTAGGCTCGTTATTGCTTACCGGATATAGGTGCTGCACAAGGTGTCAGATAACACATGCAAGAAAGAAAGTAATGCATGAAATGGACAAGTTGTGCGGAGCACATGGGGTTCTTTTTATGCACGGGATCTGCGCCCGGCTTTGTACAAAGGATTACATGCAACAGCGGCAAGACTTGTACAAAAGGTGGTTGCCGGAACGGGGTTCCGGCAACCGCGCCCTATGGGAAAAACTTACTAAGATGTTCTATGTTCCAGGAGTTGCTTACCGGAATGCCATCTTCGGTCTCAAGGCGAACAGCGCCGGGCCTTGTGACTCGTTTCACCTGATAAGGGCCTTCCCACTTCGGCGTCAACTTGTTGGAATTCTTGGCAGACTGAACGCGCCGAAGAACAAGGTCGCCTTCCTCGAAGCTTCTGGCCTTAACTTTGCGGCTATGGTAGCGGTGCAAAGTTTGCTGGTATCGAGCAGCTCGTACAGCAGCCTGAAGACGATCTTCCTCAAGGAGCAGCACGTCGTCTTGTCGCATCTATTCTTGCTCGAGCTCATCATAAGCGAGCACTCGAGGCGATCCGTATACGAGTTCCATGGGGAGAACTGCCTCTGCTCCATAGACTAGAGCGAAAGGCGTATGGCAAGTGGCTCGATTTGGCGTCGTTCTGATCGACCAAAGAACCACCGACAGCTCCTCGATCCAGTTTCTTCCGCACTGGCGCAGCCTGTAGAAAGTTCTGGTCTTGAGCCCGCGCAGCACTTCAGCATTTGCCCTCTCTGCTTGACCGTTGCTTCTCGGATGAGCAACAGAAGCGAAGCAGACCTTGGCGCCAAGGTCTTGGACGTACTGCATGAAGGTGCGGCTCGTGAATTGCGTGTCGTTGTCGGTGATGATCCTGTTAGGGATCCCGAAACGGCAAACAATTAACCTGAAGAACTTGACTGCTGATTATGTTGTCACCTTCCTCACTGGCTGCACTTCCGGCCACTTTGTGAACTTGTCGATTGCGACGTACAAGTACTCAAAGCCCCCGACAGCTCGGGGGAAAGGGCCGAGGATATCGAGCCCCCAGACCGAAAATGGCCAGGATAAAGGGATCGTCTAGAGAGTTTGAGCTGGCTGGTGTATCTGTTTGGAGTGGAACTGGCACGCTTCACACTTGGTTACTTGTGCAGTTGCATCCTAGAGGGCAGTCGGCCAAAAGAAGCCTTGCCGGAAAGCTTTGTCGGCAAGTGCCCTTGCGCCTATGTGGTGGCCACATATGCCTCCATGTATCTCTGCCAACAGCTTTTGTCCATCTTCCCGGCAAATACACTTCAATTTCACACCGTTGAGTCTTCTTCTGTACAGTATGTTATCGACAAACTGGTACATACTTGACTGCCGGGCTACTCTTTCCGCTTCTTCTTGCTCTTCGGGAAGTTCTCATGTCTGAAGGAAATGGACAATTTGCTGTGCCCATGCTGGAGCTTGTGGCTCGACAACAAGGACTAAAGGAACATTTGCTGCTGCGGGAACATCCGCTTCTACGGCAAGGACTTGCGGCCCTGCCGGAGCTTGATGTTCCCCGGCAAGCTTGCCGGAGCAAAACTTGTCGGGAGCGTCTGCTTCCACGGAACAAACCATAAGGTTTGTCGGAGCAGACTGCCCCTCAGCATTCTGGGTATTGATCATGGGGACTTTCTTGGCAGCGGCTTCGGGGAGCTCTGCCGGAAAGTAGTCGCCAGAAACCAACTTCCTCTTCTTGCTTTGTCCAGTTGAGGGTGTTACGGATGGTTGAGTCAACTTGAGCACAAAGATCCCTGGTTCCACAGGTAACTTTAGTGCGGCGCACTTTGACAGGCCATCAGCAATGTCATTCTGAGCTCTCGGGATATGTTCCATCTGTAGGCCGTCAAAGTGCTCTTCTAGCTTCCTCACTTCATCAACATATGCTTCCATCAATGGACTCTGGTAGTTCTTGTTCACTTGGTGGACGACAAGCTGTGAGTCACCCCTGACAATGAGCTTCTTGATCCCAAGGTCTACTGCGATTCTGAGTCCGGCAAGCAATCCTTCATACTCTGCAGTATTGTTGGTTGCTTGCTCCTTGGGAAAGTGCATCTGGACTACGTACTTGAGGTGCTCTCCGGTGGGTGCGACAAGCAGCACGCCCGCACCAGCGCCTTGCAGCGAAAAGGCACCATCAAAGTACATCAGCCACTCTCTGCTTGCCTCATTGACGGGGATGCTCGTCTCTGGAATTTCTTCATCTGGGGTTGGCGTCCACTCTGCTATGAACTCTGCCAATGCTTTGCTTTGGATTGTTGAAGTGCTCTCAAACTTGAGGCCAAAGCTTGACAGTTCCAGCGCCCACTCGACAATCCTGCCTGTTGCTTCTGGATTTTGCAGTATCCTCTTCAGCGGAAAGCGAGTGACGATTGTGATTTCATGTGCTTGGAAGTAATGGCGCAACTTTCTCGAGGCCATGAGGAGGCCAAAAAGCAACTTCTGCACCCCAGAGTACCTTGATCTAGCCCCCTGTAGAAGGGAACTGACAAAGTAAACTGGACGCTGCACCATTCTCTTCTGCATCTTATCATGCTCCTACGCAGATCCATCTTTGTCGGGACCAGAGCTTGTCGGCGAAGCCCCCTGCTTGTCGCTGGATGCATCTGCCGTGGTTGCTGGCTCATCATTTGCCTCTCTCTCCGCCACTAACGCAGCACTAACCACTTGATTGGTTGCCGCTATATATAGCAGCAACTTCTCTTGCGGCTTAGGTGCGACAAGTGTTGGAGTGGAGGACAGGTATCTCTTCAGGTCCTGCAGCGCAGCCTCCGCCTCCGGAGTCCATTTCATTGGACCCGCCTTCTTCAAAATTTTGAAAAATGGCAGGGCACGCTCAGCAGATCTAGAGATAAACCTGCTGAGAGCAGCCACGCAACCGGGAAGCCTTCGTACATCCTTAACGCGCTTTGGTGCTTCGATCTGCTCAATGGCCTTGATCTTGTCGGGATTGGCTTCAATTCCCCGCTGAGACACGAAGAACCCGAGAAGCTTGCAGGAAGGGACTCCAAACACGCACTTCTCAGGGTTAAGTTTGAGGTTGACCTCGCACAGATTTGCAAATGTCTCGTCTAAATCTTGAACCAGGGTCGCCCTGTTCTTGCTCTTGACCACTATGTCATCCATGTAAGCTTCCACATTTCTATGCATTTGCGGCTCAAAAGCATGGTGGACTACCCTTGTGAATGTTGAACCAGCATTCTTCAAACCGAAAGGCATCCGTACGAAGCAGTATGTGCCACACGGGGTGATAAATGCGGTTTTCTCTTCATCTTCTTCTGCCATGAAGATCTGATGGTATCCTGAGTATGCATCAAGAAATGAAAGCAAATCACATCCGGCTGTGGAGTCAACAATCTGGTCAATGCGCGGCAAGGGAAATGGGTCTTTGGGACAAGCTTTATTAACATCAGTGAAGTCAATACAAAGTCTCCA
The DNA here is from genome assembly GCF_018294505.1 of Triticum aestivum. Lineage (NCBI taxonomy): Eukaryota > Viridiplantae > Streptophyta > Magnoliopsida > Poales > Poaceae > Triticum > Triticum aestivum. The sequence goes on along the minus strand of NC_057801.1, from coordinate 843,729,190 downwards.
TTTCCCATTAGCCTTGCGCACAACAACAGGATTGGCCAACCACGTGGGATGGAGTACTCCTCTGACAAGGCCTGCTGCTTCCAACTTCTTGATTTCTTCTGCGATGAATTCTTGGCGCTCCACTGCCTGCTTCCTGACTCTCTGCTTGACGGGCCGCGCATGAGGACAGACAGCAAGGTGGTGCTCAATTACTTTCCTGGGAACACCGGGGATATCAGACGGTTGCCATGCAAACACGTCGACATTCGCCCGCGGGAAAGCAATGAGCGCGCTTTCCTATTTGGGGTCAAGAGTGGCGCTGATGGTGAAGGTACCACCAGGGCCATCCTCCTTGGCGGACACCTTCTTGGTCTCAGGTGGAGCTGCCATTGTCTTTTTACACTTGCCGGTTGAGCTCGATGGTGCGTCCTCGACGGTAGCGCAGCACTCCGAAGAGGTGCGCTTGCCGGAGTGGGCATCAGAGCTCTTGCCAGACTTGGTCTTCTTCTTCCCCCCGGGAGCTTCAGCGGCAAGTGTCTTGCGTTCTGCTACGGCTGCTGCTTCCCGGTAGATCTTGTCGGCACAGATAAGAGCATCCTTCTTGTCGCCAGGGATAGAGATGACACTTATTGGGCCTGGCATTTTCAGTACGTTGTACGCATAGTGAGAGGCTACCATGAACTTGGCGAGTGCCGGACGGCCAAGGATTCCATTGTAAGGTAATGGAAAGTCGGCTACATCGAATGTGACCCTCTCAGTCCTGAAGTTCACTTTGCTGCCAAATGTTACCGGCAACGTGACCTTTCCCTTCGGCTTGCTCCTTCCCGGGTTGATTCCTTGAAATGTACCGGTCTCTTAGAGCTCGCTGTCAGGGATCTTAGTGACCTTGAGGTTGCGGATTGTTGGTGAAACCAACATCGGCAAGCACCCGACCGCAGTTATGCGATCCGGGTGGTCCTCAATATCAAAGATGATAGGCGTGCCGGACCATTTCAGAGGCTTGCGTGACTCGATGGGTGGTTCTGCTGCATTAACTTCCCGCACCCACTGCTTGAGCTGACGGTGCGAGGTATGGAGAGAAGCACCACCGTCAACGCACAGGACCTCTGTGGCTTTATGGAACTCCTGCTCATCAGTCTCCTCGTCATCCATGTCTTCATCGTCGTTGTCATCTTCATCTTTGTCGCGGCCGTGGGGAGGTCTGTCTCCTTGCCGCTGCTTGGCCTTGCCGCGGCGTCCTGCTCGGCCGGGACGTTTCTTGCCGGATCCCCCAGCACCTTCCTGGGCCTTCTCCTTGTCGCGCCGCTCGTATTCAGCTTTCTGTTGCTCAACAAGCTGCTCGACTTTCTTACAGTTCTGGAGATCATGGCCCTTGGTGCGGTGGATCTTGCAATACTGCTTGTTGGTGCGGTCCTGCTTGTCGGCGACCGCCACCTCCGCGGCAACCTCCTTGCCGGAGTCACCAGCTTTGGTTTCCTTGGCGCCACCACCGTTGCGGGACTGCTTAACAACTAGCACCTCTTTGCCTTTCCTCCTTCTGTTGTTCCGCCGCCGGTTTTTCCTTGGCGGGGTAGCATCCTCACTGTCAGATCCTCCCGCTCCTACATACTCTCCGGGGAGTCTCCTCCCTTCCTCAGCACGTGCACACTTGTCGGCCAGTGCATATAACTCACTGACGTCCCTGATCTTGCACATCGCCATTTCCTCCCGCATCCTGCGGTTCCGCACGTTCTGATGGAACGCGCTGATCACCGCGGCAGGGTGGACGTCTGGGATGTTGTGCTGCACACTGCTGAATCTCTAAATGTACTTGCGCAGGGGCTCTCCTTCCTTCTGGGCGAGCAGATAAAGATCACTCTCCTGGCCATGAGGCTTGTGTCCGCCTGTGAAGGCGCCGACGAATTGATGGCACAGGTCAGCCCAAGAGGATATTGAGTTGTCCGGCAAGTGCATGAGCCAAGATCTGACGTTGGGCTTGAGCACCAGCGGGAAGTAGTTGGCAAGGATCTTGTCATCCCGTCCCCCGGCAGCCTGCACCGCGATGGTGTAGATGCTGAGGAACTCTGACGGATGCGTCTTGCCGTCGTACTTCTCCGGTACGTCTGGCTTGAAGTTTTTCGTGCTGGGCCACTGGACTTGCCGCAGCTCACGAGTGAACGCAGGGCAACCTACCGCATATGGCAGATCGCCTGGTTCCCCTGGCGCATGCATGTCATCAGAGGGCCCAGCGCGCTTGTCGGATTGAAGTCGCGCTTCTCTTCGACGCTCGATGCGAGTTCGAGCGTCTTCTTGTTGCCGATCATGAAGGACTTGGCGCTGATCGCGACAAGCTCGTGGATCCGATGATGCAGTGGAGTCGCTGTCGAGGTGGATCCGGCAAGTCAGCGATCTTGGTCTTCGGGGCGGTGATTGCATGGTAGTTGCACCTCCGCCCGTTTCGTCGCCACCGGTTCGCGCCTGGCGGCCATGTCGCGGTGGCGACGCGCTCGGCCGCCGTGGAGTGTCGCCGTTGGCATAGCCGATGAGACTCTGAATCGTGGCCCTCCATTCGTCGATCTTGTCCGACGTTGGAGGGTAATCTAGGAGAATTTGAGCTCGCGCCAAAGCTTCTGCTGGAGTGGTGGGTGGCAGTGGCGGACGACGCGAGGAGCGGGACGTGCTCGAACTTCTAACTATGTTAGAAGGAGCAGTATCCCGTCCAGGCGACCATGCCCCGCTCGTGCGACATGCTGGCGTGCATGCTGGTCTTGAGCGCCCCGAGATCCACCACCTTGGTCTTGGGCTATCATGCGTATGGCACTGCTAGTGCCATGACGCTGTTGGTCTTGCGCCTCCTGAGAGTGGCGTGGAACACGTACAGTCGCTGAGATTTGTGCAGCCTTGTTCTTGGACCTGGCGGCATCATGAGCTTCCTCATCGACGTCCATTCTTCCGCCGGCGTCCATTCCACCACCCGTTTGCTCCAACGGTGGCGGAAGTGACGCGGACGGAGCGGCTGCCGCCGAAGTCTTCTTCTTCGGTGGCATGTTGATGAAGGGAATGAAGATCTAGCTCGTGTGAACGCCGGATCAGGTTCACACAATCTCGACGCCCCCTTCCTGGCGCGCCAAAGATGTCGGGGAAACTGATCCTCGGACACCTATGGGGCCGGCGGACCGGGCCCCTTTCGGTTCGGCGGGGGGCGGAGATCGCACGAAGAGCAGATCGAGGCGAAGCACATGAGCAGTTTACCCAGCTTCGGAGCTCTCCGGAGAGATAACACTCCTACTGCTGCTTGCCTGGTTCTATTCTATTCTTGCTCTAAAAGGAGAGCGTAGTGTCTTTCTGGGTTACGAATGAGTTGAAACGAACCGAACCCCCCTTACGTTGCGCATGGGCCTCCTTTTATATGCCAAAGGGGTCACCGACAGGTGGCAACGCAGAGAAGGGTACAAATGTAAAAAGGTGAGGTGGTTGGTACAGCTACTTGTACAGTGCACCCTACCTAACTCTGACGGCAGGGGACAAGGGCATTAAAGGCCCGTCTGAGTCGCCCAACAGTGCAGAAAAGGACCGTTAGGGGCGCCACCGTTCGCCACGATGGCGATCTTGTCAGCTTCGCATGCCACTGCGCACCGCTGGCTGCACAGCCTCCTGCCACGCGCGCCTGGAGAGGCCCCCAGAGCGACACATTGGTGGATGCGCTGGAGCGTGGGCACAGAGTGGCCGCCTGCCGCGGCAAGCGCCTTGCCGCTGTTATTATCTTGTCGGGTCCGGAAGCTTGTCACTCGCCGGGCCTCGAGATACCTTGTTTGGTCTACCCGGCAAGCTCCTCTTGCCGGGGCCTTGTTGCCTTGCCGGAGCGCGTGGCGCGTCGCGGCAAGTTCTTTGGAGTGCCTCGGTTGGCCTTCCCGGCAAGCTCCTCTTGCCGGGGCCTTGATTCCTGAGCTTAAATACTTTGTTCTTGAATGGCTCCAAGGGAACCTCGGAGGATCTTGTCGTTCGCCCGGCAAGCCTTGCCGCGGGGTGCTACAACTGCCCGTGCACAAGTTCGGGGTACTAGGGTACCCCTATTCTAGTACACCGACACTGTGTCACCCTATGTTATAGCTATTACATGAGGAATCACATCCGACATAATTATCCATCACTAATCCATTGCCTACGAGCTTTTCATATATTGTGCTTTGCTTATTTACTTTAATGTTGCTACAGTTACAATCACTATAAAACCCAAAAATATTGCTATTACTATCTTTACCTTTTACCACTGTTACCATTACTATCATACTTCTTTGCTACTAAATACCTTGCTGCAGATACTAAGTTATCCAGGTGTGGTTGAATTGACAACTCAACTGCTAATACTCAAGAATATTATTTGGCTCCCCTTGTGCCGAATCAATAAATTTGGGTTGAATACTCTACCCTCGAAAGCTGTTGCGATCCCCTACACTTGTGGGTTATCACTCGCTCCATTGTTCCAGAGAACGGAGTTTTAGTCATCTTGCCCATGAGGCACGGTTCGCAAGTACCAAGTGATTCATAATCAAGTGATTCCAAAATTCCATCAGAATGGAGTTTCTTCATGCGCTTTACACCAATATGACCCAAATGGTAGTGCCATAAATAAGTTGCACTATCATTATCAACTCTGCATCTTTTGGCTTCAATATTATGAATATGTGTGTCACTACTATCGATATTCAACAAAAATAGACCACTCTTCAAGGGTGCATGACCATAAAAGATATTATTCATATAAATAGAACAACCATTATTCTCGGATTTAAATGAATAACCGTCTCGCATGAAACAAGATCCAGATATAATGTTCATGCTTAACGCTGGCACCAAATAACAATTATTTAGGTCTAAAACTAATCCTGAAGGTAGATGTAGAGGTAGCATGCCGACGACGATCACATCGACTTGGGAACCATTTCCTACGCGCATCGTCACCTCGTCCTTAGCCAATCTTCACTTAGTCCGTAGTCCCTGTTTCGAGTTGCAAATATTAGCAACAGAACCAATATCAAATACCCAGGAACTATGATATGTCTCCGTTGTATCTACTTTTCCAAACACTTTTGCCCTTGTTTTGGACTCTAACTTTCATGATTTGAATGGAACTAACCCGAACTGACACTGTTTTCAGCAGAACTGCCATGGTGTTATTTTTGTGCAGAGATAAAAGTTGTTGGAATGACCTGAAACTCCATGGAGTTTACTTTTGGAATTAATAAAAAATACTGGCGAAAGAATCAAGACCAGGGGGGCCGACACCCCATCCACGAGGATGGGGGGCGCCCCCTCCCCCTAGGGCACGCCCCCTGCCTCATGGGCCCCCGGGTGCTCCAGCGACCTCAACTCCAACTCCATATATTCACCTTCGGGGTGAAAAAATCAGAGAGAAAGATTCGTCACATTTTACGATACGGAGCCGCCGCCAAGCCCTAAACTCTCTCGTGAGGACTGATCTGGAGTTCGTTCGGGCCTCCGGAGAGGGGAATCCGTCGCCGTTCTCATCATCAACCATACTCCATCACCAATTTCATGGTGCTCACCGCCGGGCGTGAGTAATTCCATCGTAGGCTTGCTGGACGGTGATGGGTTGGATGAGATTTACCATGTAATCGAGTTAGTTTTGTTAGGGTTTGATCCTTAGTATCCACTATGTTTTGAGATTGATGTTGCTATGAATTTTCTATGCTTAATGCTTGTCACTAGGGCCCGAGTGCCATGATTTTAGATCTGAACCTATTATGTTTTCAAGAATATATGTGTGTTCATGATCCTATCTTGCAAGTCTATAGTCACCTCTTATGTGTTATGATCCGACAACCCCGAAGTAACAATTATCGGGATACTTCTCGGTGATGACCGTAGTTTTAGGAGTTCATGTATTCACTAAGTGTTGATGCTTTGGTCCGGTACACTGTTAAAAGGAGGCCTTAATATCCTTAGTTTCCATTAGGACCCCGCTGCCACGGGAGGGTAGGACAAAAGATGTCATGAAAGTTCTTTTCCATAAGCACGTATGACAATATTCGGAATACATACCTACATTACATTGATGAACTGGATCTAGTTCCGTGTCACCCTATGTTATAACTATTACATGAGGAATCGCATCCGACATAATTATCCATCTCCTATCCACTGCTACGAGCTTTTCACATATTGTGCTTTGCTTAGTTACTTTACCGTTGCTACTGTTACAATTACTACAAAACTGCTACTGTTACCTTTGCCACTGTTACCGTTACTTCCATACTACTTTGCTACTAAATACTTTGCTGCAGATACTAAGTTATCCATGTGTGGTTGAATTGACAACTCAACTGCTAATACTTGAGAATATTCTTTGGCTCCCCTTGTGTCGAATCAATAAATTTGGGTTGAATACTCTACCCTCGAAACCTGTTGCGATCCCCTATACTTGTGGGTTATCAAGACTATATTCTGGCGCCGTTGCCGGGGAGCATAGCTCTATTCTTTGAGTCACTTGGGATTTATATCTGCTGATCACTATGAAGAACTTGAAAGACGAAAGAACTAAGATTTATCCCTCAACTACAAGGGGAGGTAAGGAACTGCCGTCTAGCTCTACACTTGATTCTCCTTCTTTTATGAGTAAACTTGCGACACCTAAACCTGCTTCTGCTATTAATTCTTATATGTCGCATGTTATTGATGATGCCACTTCTACTATGCATGATACTTATGATGAAACTACTTCTATGCTTGATACTATTGTGCCATTAGGTGAATTTCTTGTTGAACAACTTGCTAGGCCTAGGGAGAATGAAATTATTGAAACTGATAATATTGATGATAGTGATGATGAAGGTTCTCCCCCTAAATATGAATTGTCTGTTGTTCCTGAGGGTTATGTTATGGATGAAGAAACTGCTAGAGATTTTCTTGCTTGCAACGATAGATCAGATCTTAAGAAATTATTAGCCAAACTGAAACAAAAATCTCTGAATGCTAGAATGAAAGATGACCCAGCTTTTGCTACTTCACCTATCTTTGTTACTGATAAGGATTATGAATTCTCTGTTGATCCTGAGATAATTACTTTGGTTGAATCTGATCCTTTTTATGGCAATGAATCTGAAACTGTAGTGGCACATCTTACTAAGTTAAATGATATAGCCACCCTGTTTACTAATGATGAGAAATCTCGCTACTACTATATCCTTAAAATATTTCCTTTCTCATTAAAGGGTGATGCTAAAACATGGTTTAATTCTCTTGATCCTGGTTGTGTGCGTAGTCCCCAGGATATGATTTACTATTTCTCTGCTATTATTTCCCCGCTCATAAGAAACAATCTGCCATAAGGGACATATATAATTTTGTGCAAATCGAAGAAGAGAGTCTCCCACAAGCTTGGGGATACTTCTCTGATTACTTAATGCTTTCCCTGATCATCCTCTTAAGAAACATGAAATACTTGATATCTTTTATAATGGACTAACCGATGCTTCCAAGGACCACCTGGATAGTTGTGCTGGTTGTGTTTTTAGGGAAAGGACAGTTGACCAAGCTAAATTTCTATTGAACAATATGTTGAAAAATGAAAATAATTGGACACTTCCTGAACCAACTCCTAAGCCAACTCCGAAGAAAAGAGGTGTTCTATTTCTCAGTCCTGAAGATATGCAAGAGGCAAAGAAATCTATGAAAGAGAAAGGTATTAAAGCTGAAGATGTTAAAATTTTACGTCCTGTCAAAGAAATACATGTCCTTAATATACCACCTATTGAAGAAATGCACGGTCTTGATAACCCGACACGAGTAGTGAAGGTAAACTCTCTTTATAGATATGATAAAGTTGAAATCTCGTCTACTAAATTTGCTAGCCGATGCTTGGATGAATTTGATGATTTTATGGCTAAACAAGAAAATTTCAATGCTTATGTTAGTAGACAATTGAAAAGTAATTCTTATATGATTGGACGCTTGAGTGATTATATGTCTAGAGTTAAGGGTGAACTTAAACTCACCAGTAAACATGCTTCGATGGTTATCACTCAAGTAGAACAAGTGCTTAAGGCTCAGAATGAATTGGTCAATGAATTAAATGATAAGAGAAATGATAATGTTGTTAGAGTTATGACTAGAGGTGGTAGAATGACTCGGGAACCTTTGTATCCTGAGGGCCACCCTAGGAGAATTGAGCAAGATTCTCAGGGAAATAATGATGATGCACCTGGTCCTTCTAAAAAGAAAAAAAGAAAGATCATAGGACTTTGCATGCTTCTAATGAACCTGTTATAGACACACCTGAAAATCCTAATGATATTTCTATCTCTGATGATGAAACACAATCTAGTGATGAACATGAACCTAGTGATAATGGTAATAAAGATGTTCATGTAGATGCTCAACCTAGCAATAACAATGATATTAACCTGTTGTTGATCTTGATAACCCACAATCAAAGAATCAACGTTATGATAAGAGAGACTTTGTTGCTAGGAAGCATGGTAGAGAAAGAGAACCATGGGTTCAGAAACCCATGTTGTTCCCTCCTAAACCATCCAAGAAAAAGGATGATGAGCATTTTGAGCGCTTTGCTGAAATGATTAGACCTATCTATTTGCGTATGCATTTGACCGATATGCTTAAGATGAACCCTTATGCTAAGTACATGAAAGATATCATTACAAATAAAAGAAAGATACCGGAAGCTGAGATTTCCACCATGCTTGTTAAATATACTTTTAAGTGTGGGATACCTAAGAAACTTGGAGATCCAGGGGTACCAACTATACCATGCTCCATTAAAAGAAACTATGTTAAAACTGCCTTATGTGATCTAGGAGCCGGTGTTAGTGTTATGCCTATTTCTTTATATCGTAGACTTGAATTAAATAAGCTGACACCTACTGAGATATCTTTGCAAATGGCCGATAAATCAACTGCTATACCTGTTGGTATTTGTGAGGACGTGCATGTTGTTGTTGCAAACGTTACTATCTTAACAGACTTTGTCATTCTTGATATTCCCGAGGACGACAGTATGCCGATTATCCTTGGTAGACCCATTTTAAATACTGTAGGTGCTGTTATTGATTGCAACAAAGGCAATGTCATCTTTCATGTTAATGGTAATGAGGATATGATACACTTTCCGAGGAAACAACCTCAAGTTCACAGTACAAATTCTATTGGAAAAATTCCATCAATTATTATTGGAGGTTTTGAATTTCCTCTTCCTACTGCAAAGAAGAAGTATGATATTCTTATTGTTGGGGATGTTCATATCCCCGTTGAAGTAACCTAGTGTCATTTCAAAATTTCTCCGGTTTCATGCAATTCGGAATGAGTTTCTTAACAAGACTTGATCAACCTTGTTAGTGGATTCCTTTTGAGGAGCATGAGATGGATGAAGTTAGAAGGCACAAATCTACATTCCCTCCTTTTACTTCCTATTATTTAGAATTAATAAAGTAAAAATAGAAAATTATGTCTGTTTTTTGAATTACCCATGCAATAAGAAAATATCCCAAAAATAAAAGTTCTCCAAATGCCTTGCAAATTTAATATGATTTTTTCTGAAATATTTGAGAATATCTGGCACTGAGAACATACCAGAGGGAGCCAGCACCTGGCCAGGAGGGTTCAAGGCGCCCCCCCTAGGGCGCGCCCCCTGCCTCGTGGGCCCCTGGTAGCCCTCCTCCACTTATTCCTGCACCCATGCTCTTCTTCTTCCTTCCAAAAAAATCACTGATACGTCTCCAACGTATCTATAATTTATGAAGTATTCATGCTATTATATTATCTGTTTTAGATGTTTAATGGGCTTTATTATACACTTATATATTATTTTTGGGACTGACCTATTAACCGGTGGCCCAACCCATATTGTTGTTTTTGCCTATTTTAGTGTTTCGAAGAAAAGGAATATCAAACGGAGTCCAAACGGAATGAAACCTTCGTGAGAGTTATTTTTGGAACGGAAGCAACCCAGGAGACTTGGAGTAGACGTCAGGGCAGCTTCGGGGAAGCCACGAGGCAGGAGGGCGCGCCCTACCCCCATGGGCGCGCCCCCACCCTCGTGGGCCCCTTGTGGCTCCCCTGACCGACTTCTTTCTCCTATATATGTCCCGAAAACATCTAGGAGCACAATAGATCGGGAGTTCCGCCGCCGCAAGCCTGTGTAGCCACCAAAAACCAATCGGGACCCTGTTCCGGCACCCTTCCGGAGCGGGATCCCTCACCGGTGGCCATCTTCATCATCCCGGCGCTCTCCATGACGAGGAGGGAGTAGTTCACCCTCGGGGCTGAGGGTATGTACCAGTAGCTATGTGTTTGATCTCTCTCCCTCGTGTTCTTGATTTGACACGATCTTGATGTATCGCGAGCTTTTCTATTATAGTTGGATCTTATGATGTTTCTCCCTCTCTACTCTCTTGTAATGGATTGAGTTTTCCCTTTGAAGTTATCTTATCGGATTGAGTCTTTAAGGATTTGAGAACACTTGATGTATGTCTTGCATGTGCTTATCTGTGGTGACAATGGGATATTCATGTGATCTACTTGATGTATGTTTTGGTGATCAACTTGCGGGTTCAGTGACCTTGTGAACTTATGCATAGGCGTTGGCACGCATTTTCGTCTTGACTCTTCGGTAGAAACTTTGGGGCACTCTTTGAAGTACTTTGTGTTGGTTGAATAGATGAATCTGAGATTGTGTGATGCATATCATATAATCATGCCCACGGATACTTGAGGTGACAATGGAGTATCTAGTGACATTAGGGTTTTGGTTGATTTGTGTCTTAAGATGTTATTCTAGTACGAACTCTATGGTAGATCGAACGGAAAGAATAGCTTCATGTTATTTTACTACGGACTCTTGAATAGATAGATCATAAAGGATAACTTTGAGGTGGTTTTGTACCCAACCATAATCTCTTTGTTTGTTCTCCCCTATTAGTGGCTTTGGATTGACTCTTTGTTGCATGTTGAGGGATAGTTATATGATACAGTTATATTATTATTGTTGAGAGAACTTGCACTAGTGAAAGTATGAACCTTAGGCCTTGTTTCCTACCATTGCAATGCCGTTTACGCTCACTTTTATCACTTGCTACCTTGCTCTTTTTATAATTTCAGATTACAAAAACCTATATCTACCATCCATTTTGCACTTGTATCACCATCTCTTCGCCGAACTAGTGCACCTATACAATCTACCATTGTATTGGGTGTGTTGGGGACACAAGAGACTCTTTGTTATTTGGTTGCAGGGTTGTTCGAGAGAGACCATCTTCATCCTACGCCTCCCATGGATTGATAAACCTTAGGTCATCCACTTGAGGGAAATTTGCTACTGTCCTACAAACCTCTGCACTTGGAGGCCCAACAACGTCTACAAGAAGAAGGTTGTGTAGTAGACATCAATCACCATCCTGCTCAAGCAGGAGTTCTAGCTCATTTTGCTGCCATTTTCGATCTCCTTGCTCAAAGCTCCATTCACAAAACTGCTTTGGGGGATTGTTCTTTGGTATGTGACTCCTCCAATGGTCCAATGAGTTTTTGTTCTAGTGCTATATTTATTGCAAATTCTTGCTGATAAGGTGACCCTGTTCTTGAGCTTGCATGTCAAATTTAGTTGGTCCCAAGTAGTTCTAATGCATGATATAGTCTCTAGGCACTTGCGGGAGTAGTTGCTATCAATCTTATTGAGTTTGGTTTACTTTTATTTTGAGTTACTAAAAATTTCAGAAAATTTCAGAGAAAGATGAAGAGATTTTTCTTGAGGGGCTCTTCTAGCCAAGGATCTAAGGATAAACAAGCTAAGGAGAATGAAAAGCCCAAGTATAATCTCCCTCGTGTGGCGGAAGTACGACCGTGTGAATGGCCTTGTGATGATTTCTTGAGAGCAGTCAGGATTCATGATGATTTTTACTCGTTGGTTGATAATGCGGGCCTCACCAACTTCCTCCACGACCAGATCGAACAGTATCTCTTACTCACCAATACTTTCATGCAAAATTTCCACTTTTATCCTAAGAAATCACCTCCTTCAGTAGAGTTTCATTTATATGATATGCCTAGGGAGATGTCACTATATGAATTTTGTGCGGTCTGCAAGATACCCTTCGGGGGCAGCTTAGAGAAACCACATCGTAAAGATGTGGATGGATTTATTGACACTATTACCGTAGGGGAAATGAGGAAGGTTTACGACGCAAGAATTACTAGCATACATTTTCCTGTTTTATGCTACTTTGCAATATTTGCTAGTCGATGCTTAATTGATCGCGGAAACTGTGGAAACCTTAGTGTTCCTGATATTATTATTTTGTTCCATGCTTTATTTCATGATAATCTGTTAGTATGGGTGCTATTATTGCTAAACAATTAAGTCTGAACCGTACAAAGGGCCCCAACTTCGGAGGTATCTACGCTTCACGCCTTGCTAAACACTTCAAGATACCTATTAGGCACTATGAGAAAGAAGAAAAGTTGTTGCCCCCTACTTTTCTAGATTATAAGAGCATGGTAGCACACGAGTTTATCGTTAAAAATGATGATAAGATGCTTGTGTATAATTTGAGATTTCATAAGAAACACAGTGAGACTATTATCTTGCCTGCACCCTTTTTATTTAATTTAACTGCAGGCCCTTACCTTGTCTTGCCGGAGGCCGTCTATGCGCTCCGTGGCCAGACATCAACTCCAGAGCCTGAGCTAGAACCACCACTTGACCCTCATCGACCATCCTGTTATCAATGGGGTCCGGGGGAGATTGCCAGCCAGTGGCAGTCTGATGACACATCTCAGTACGACCCCAGTTACAACTTCGGATATCCACCAGGTCATCCATGGGCATAGACCAACTTAGGCCAAAAGCCTAAGCTTGGGGGAGTATGTATTTCTCACCGACATTACATTCATGTTCACACACTCATTCTAGTTGTCGTTGCTCATACTTTTTCATTGTACTATCCATGCTAGTTTAGTTGATTTTCTTGCTTCTTCTCGTGTGTTTGAATAATCTTAAGAAAAACAAAAAAAAATAGTAATAGCTTTTAGCTAGTTTACTTTCCATGCTTGTAGTAGTAATAATTGAAAGAAAACTCAAAAACATTTCCCGTTCTTCTTTTGCTTGTTGGGAGCTTTCCCGTGTAAATATTTTTTTCATTTATTTGGGGGTTGAAAGGAGAAGACTTTAATGAAATTGTTGAGTGGCTCTTCTACGCATAATTGATTGATTTAACCAAGAGCCCATATTATCTTGTCTTCTCTCTTGAATTGAATGCTTGCAGATTCCAGCTTAGTCCAATGCACGTGCACTATTATTATTATCCACACCGTTCGGGCATGCAAGTGAAAGGCAATAATGATGATATATGATGAAATGATTGAGATAAGAGGAGCTGGTATGAACTCGACCTATCTTGTTTTTGTAAATACAATTAGTTCATCGTTCCTGATTCAGCCTATTATGAATAAACATGTTTGCAATGACAAGTAGAGATTATAGTTGCTTATGACATACTTAATTAGCTAGGAGTCTATAATGGTTTACCTTGCATGCCAACATGTTATTAAAATGGTTGCGATGTGGTATGATAGGGAGGAATCCTCCTTTGAATGATTCCAGTGACTTGACTTGGCAACTATTCACGCATGTAGTTGAAACAAAATCAACATAGCATTCATGATATGTATGTTCATGGTGGATTATATCCTACTCATGCTTGCACTTAGTGTCTATTAATTTCAATGCATGTTCATGACTGTTGTCGCTCCCTAGTTGGTCGCTTCCCAGTCTTTTTCTAGCCTTCACGTGTACTAAGCGGGAATACTTCTTATGCATCCACTTCCATAAACCCCAAAGTTATTCCATATGAGTCCACCATACCTTCCTACATGCGGTATCTACCTGCCGTTCCAAGTAAATTTGTATGTGCCCAACTCTAAACCTTCAAATGAAATTTTGTTTTGTATGCTCGAACAACTCATGTATAACCTAGGGTTGTCTGTATCTTCCATGCTAGGTGGGTTATTCTCAAGATGAGTGGACTCCGCTCCTCACTCACAAGAAAACGGCTGGTCACCGGAATGCCCAGTCCCATGCTCAAATAAAATCAAAATAATTGCAAACAAAACTGCCCCAGGATTGTTGTTAGTTAGAGGCACCCGTTGTTTCTGGCAAGCCATGGATTGATGCTTGTTGGTGGAGGGGGAGTATAAACTTTATCATTCTGTTTGGGAACCGCCTATAATGTGTGTAGCATGGAAGATATCGAGATCTCTTGGTTGTTATGTTAACAATGAAAGTATACCACCCAAAATATTATTATCTCTGTTTTAAAAATCGAGCTCTGGCACCTCTACAAATCCCTGCTTCCCTCTGCGAAGGCCTATCTATTTACTTTTATGTTGAGTCATCACCCTCTTATTTAAAAGCACCAGTTGGAGAGCACCTCTGTCATTTGCTTGCATTACTATTAGTTTATATTGGGCATGACTATGACTGGATCTCTTTTACCATGAATTACAATGTTTAGACAGTCCTTGATCTTTAAAGGTGCTCTGCATTTATGTTTTTCGGTCTCAGGAAGGGCTAGCGAGAGACCATCTTGTTATATCATATTATGATTGTTTTGAGAAAGTGTTGTCATCCGAGTTTTATTATTATTGCTCGCTAGTTGATTATGTTATTGATATGAGTAAACATGAGACCTAAGTGTTATTGTGAAAATGGTTAGTTCATAATCTGTGCTGAAAACTTGAATGTTAGCTTTACATGTTTACAACAACAAGAGCAAACAGAGTTTGTAAAAGTTTTTCTTTATCACTTTCAGTTTATCAACTGAATTGCTCGAGAACAAGCAAAGGTTTAAGCTTGTGGGAGTTGATATGTCTCCGTCGTATCTACTTTTCCAAACACTTTTGCCCTTGTTTTGGACTCTAACTTGCATGATTTGAATGGAACTAACCCGGACTGACGTTGTTTTTAGCAGAACTGCCATGGTGTTATTTTTGTGCAGAAATAAAAGTTCCCGGAATGACCTGAAACTCCACGGAAGTTACTTTTGGAATTAATCAAAAATACTGGCAAAAGAATCAAGACCAGGGGGCCCACACCCTGTCCACGAGGGTGGGGGACGCCCCCCTCCCTTAGGGCGCGCCCCCTACCTCGTGGGCCCCCTGGTGCTCCACCGACCTCAACTCCAACTCCATATATTCACGTTCGGGGAGAAAAAAATCAGAGAGAAACATTCATCGCGTTTTACAATACGGAGCCGCCGCCAAGCCCTAAACTCTCTCGGGAGGGCTGATCTGGAGTCTGTTCGGGGCTCCGGAGAGGGGAATCCGTCGCCGACGTCATCATCAACCATCTTCCATCACCAATTTCATGATGCTCACTGCCGTGCGTGAGTAGTTCCATCGTAGGCTTGCTGGACGGTGATGGGTTGATGAGATTTACCATGTAATCGAGTTAGTTTTGTTAGGGTTTGATCCCTAGTATCCACTATGTTCTGAGATTGATGTTGCTATGACTTTGCTATGCTTAATGCTTGTCACTAGGGCCCGAGTGCCATGGTTTCAGATCTGAACCTATTATGTTTTCATGAATATATGTGAGTTATTGATCCTATCTTGCAAGTCTATAGTCACCTATTATATGTTATGATCCGACAACCACTACTAGGGAAAAGCCTAGCAGCAACGCGGGTTTTAGGCCTATCAGTAGCGCGGGCAGGAGCGCTACTGATAAGGCGCTACAGCTAATGCTTAGCAATAGCGTGCCTGGATCCACGCTACTGCTAAATTGACTTAGTAGTTGCGCTTCTTCAGGACCGCGCTACTGGTAATTAGTAGTAGCGCTTCTACTTTCCCGCGCTACTACTACTATTTAGTATTTTATTTCTTTTTTATTTCATGTTGTATTCATACACCTTTACACAAGTTTTCATACAACAGGAATTTAGAGATTGTTTTTACATCATAATGAGTTATTACATCACGGGGTGAAAGAACCGTGGACTAGTTTCCAGTGGATGTCCATCCACTTGAAACTAATCCGCGGTTCTTTCACCCAATGATATAATAATATCATCATCATCATCATATCATTAACAACTTATCATCATAATACATCATTGTCGTATAACACCTCCTCAAGATCATCGTTTTCATCAATGACATCACATAGCAAATTGGTCACTAGTCGTAATCACAAGTACTCCTCATTATCAACTCTAACACATTACCACATAATAAACATATTGTACCTCATAGGACCTACTACATTCGATTAAGACCTACTACATTTTCTAAAGTAAAATAGCAAAAAACAAGATAGCCCCTGACTCTCCATTATGGAGAATGGAGATTAGCCTGTCTCCAATTCTTGCCTTTCGCTGAATGTTACTTCCGAGAACCTCCTGGCGAATGTCCATACATTTCTTCCATTCTTTGATGATCATGTGTTCACCGGTTTCAGAAATCCGATATGCACAGGTGAGCTCCCTAGATTTACCTGGCATTATGTTCAGAACTGAGAGGCGGCCATTCAGAGACATCAGATGAGGCACACAATCCATCAAGAGTTTCTGTTGAAAAACATAATAATAAATTCGTAGTTAGCAATGATGTAATAATTTTAGAAGTATGCAAAAGATGCACGGATGTCGTAATAGTAAAAAATCTTACCAGGGTATCTCCAGAGAAGTTACCGTGGTTCAACACATGCACTAGTGGCACGTATTCACCATAATTTGGAGGAGTTCGATAATAGTTATTGTAATTCTCAAGAAGAGTACAAAATGCGATCAGATGATTTTTCTCCTTATACGTAATTCGGTGCCATCGGTGTAGTGGGTTTTATCTACCATCTTCCGCACAGTCTTTGAAGAATCAAAATAAGCTGTTAATGGAAATAAGCCATCAACAATTTTGAAATAAACAATATAAATTAGTTAATAACTATGTTTGAGAAACTCACATAGCGGTACAATCGGAAGCGTATCAACAAGGACCCAAATGTCCATATTGTCTTGCTCAATGTCAGGATCACCAAGATCCATGGTGAAAATCATACCCTCATAAAAACCATACATTTTGCAAAGTGCTTCCCAATCTTGGCAACCAAAATGGGTTACGCTCTGAGCATTGCACAGATTTACTTCAAAATCCATATCATGATGGGTCCTTAGATGTATTTTCTTTGTTCCGAAATTTTCATGGTCTTCAAAACCCATCCTCTCCAAGACATAGCGTCTTGCATGTCATGGGATAAGCTAGTCGAATTGTAAAATATGAAAATTAGACGTTGAAATAGTTGAAGTCATGCTTAATTACGAAAAAAACACTTGTCGTTGTTGCGTACCGTTTCACAATCGAAGGTCTCCTCGAGCTTAATGCTGAAGCACCGATCTTCGTCCAGCTGAACGAACATGTCGCACATACCTCGATCATCATGGCACCAGCTACACTCCCCCGGGAGACTGTCGTCGTCCGAGTATGACATTTCCTACGTTCACAATTCAAAGATTAAACTTGTACATATTCTAGCACAAGTCATGCCAGAATTCACGAAAAAATCCGGCATGACCTTTGCTAAAAAAGGACATATCGAGCGCCTGAAATTTGCCGGAACAGAAATTAATCAACACTCCGGCAAAACATAGGCCACTCGGAGATGTAAACTGAACATGAACGGCCACTTGGGCAACCACATATCCTATTTGAGCAACAACACAAGATATACAAGGATATTTGGCTGGTCTCACCTCGATGTCAGAGGGGGTCGGTGACTGGGACAACGGCAGGGATGTCGGAGGGGGTCGGTGACGGGGACGACGTCGGGGATGTCGGAGGGGGTCGGTGACGGGGACGACGGTGGTCACCTGAGAAACCATATAAGTTATCACTAATACATCCCGAATAATTGCTTAAACTAAAAAATAACAACAAATATGACATGTTCAACTAGTTTTATTAATTCAACTAGTTCTTACTAAATATAAACTTACTATAAATAGAAAAAAACTAGTTCTTTCTAAAAATAAAGTAGTTCAACTAGTTATATTAATTTACTTAGTAAACTACTTCAACTACAACTAAAAATCTAGTACTAACTAAGCAACATCTAGTTAACTAGTACCATCACTACTGGTAATTAACATCTACTACTACTAAAAATCTAGTACTAACTAAGCAACATCTAGTACTAGCTATGAACCCTAAATTAACATCTACAACTACTAAATCTAGTACTAACTAGTGGCAGGGGGTGGGGGGCGACGGAGAGGTAGCTAGGGGCGGCGAGGTCGAGGGCGATGGGAGGAGGGCTGCCGGCGGAGGAGGGAGGAGGGGCGGCCACAGGCGGAGGGAGGAGGGCGGCGGCGGAGGAGGGAGGGGCGGCCACAGGCGGAGGGAGGATGTGCGAGGAGGAGGGAGGAGGGACGGAAATAGGGGAGTACCTCGGCGGCGGACGGACGAAGGCGGCGGCGACGCACGACGACGATTAACGGCATGGGGGGCGAGAGTGAGAGTGTGAGTGAGGGTCGGTCGTGCGCGTGGGGATAAGGTAGGGATAGTTGTAGCGCGTTTGCCAAAACGCGCTACAGCTAATCTGAATAGCAGTAGCGCCTTGCACATAAACCGCTACTGCTAAGTGTAACTATACAAAAAATACGTCAATGCAAAAAATACATTGGCCATCAATGATCTTTTTGTGTACAATCTGAATTGTCAATGTGAATCCTATCCGGTAGGAACCCGAGAGGACTCATATTGCGGCCACAAATTTTACACATAGAGTTCAGTGAAGACCAACTGGTTGTGGTAGTTTCAGAAATAACATATTTAAGGTGGTAAACACCCTGTTCACGGAGCGAGGTGGGACTAATCTTGTGGGCTGATCTTAGCAGTAGCGGTTTTCCTATAAGCGCGCTGCTGCTAACTTCTATAGCAGTAGCGCGGTTCAGTATAGTGCGGTACTGCTATAACTAGCGGGGGGGCGAGGTCAAGGTAATTATAGCAGTAGCGCTATTTGTGGTGGACGCGCTACTGCTATTTTCCTATCAGCAGCGCGTTTCTCTAACACGCACTGCTGCTAAGTAGCAGCAGCGTGGTATTTTGTGGAGCGCTGCTAGTAAGATTCTGTGTATAGGCTTTTCCCTAGTAGTGAACCCTGAAGTGACAATAATCGGGATACTTCTCGGTGATGACTATAGTTTGAGGAGTTCCTGTATTCACTAAGTGTTAATGCTTTGGTCCGTTACTCTATTAAAAGGAGGCCTTAATATCCCTTAGTTTCCATTAGGACCCCACTGCCACGGGAGGGTAGGACAAAAGATGTCATGCAAGTTCTTTTCCATAAGCATGTATGACTATATTCGGAATACATGCCTACATTACATTGATGAACTGGAGCTAGTTCTGTGTCACCCTATGTTATAACTATTACATGAGGAATCACATCCGATATAATTATCCATCACCTATCCAATGCCTACGAGCTTTTCACATATTGTGCTTTGCTTAGTTACTTTATCGTTGCTACTGTTACAATTACTACAAAACTGCTATTATTACCTTTGCCACTGTTACCGTTACTTCCATACTATTTTGCTACTAAATACTTTGCTGCGGATACTAAGTTATCCAGGTGTGGTTGAATTGACAACTCAACTGCTAATACTTGAGAATATTCTTTGGCTCCCCTTGTGTTGAATCAATAAATTTGGGTTGAATACTCTACCCACAAAAACTGTTGCGATCCCCTATACTTGTGGGTTATCACACTACTGCGAGCATTAGTAAGGTACACATCAATAAAATGTATATCACATATACCTTTGTTCACCTTGCCATCCTTCTTATGCGCCAAATACTTGGGGCAGTTCCGCTTCCAGTGACCAGTCCCTTTGAAGTAGAAGCACTAAGTCTCAGGCTTAGGTCCAGACTTGGGTTTCTTCACTTGAGCAGCAACTTTCTTGCCATTCTTGTTGAATTTCCCCTTCTTCCCTTTACCCTTTTTCTTGAAACTGGTGATCTTATTGACCATCAACACTTGATGCTCCTTCTTGATTTCTACCTCCGCAGCCTTTAGCATTGTGAAGAGATCGGGAATTGTCTTATCCATCCCTTGCATATTATAGTTCATCACGAAGCTCTTGTAGCTTGGTGGCAGTGATTGAAGAATTTTTTCAGTGACACTATCATTAGGAAGATTAACTCCCAGTTGAATCAAGTGATTGTTATACCCAGACATTTTGGGTATATGTTCACTGACAGAACTATTCTCCTCCATCTTGCAGCTATAGAACTTATTGGAGACATCATATCTCTCAATCCGGGCATTTGCTTGAAATATTACCTTCAACTGCTGGAACATCTCATATGCTCCATGACGTTCAAAACATCGTTGAAGTCCCGGTTCTAAGCCGTAAAGCATGGCACATTAAACTATCGAGTAGTCATCAGCTTTGCTCTGCGAGACGTTCACAACGTCCGGTGTTGCTCCTGCAGCGGGTCTTGCACCTAGCGGTGCTTCCAGGACGTAATTCTTCTGTGCAGCAATGAGGATAATCCTCAAGTTACGGACCCAGTCCGTGTAGTTGCTACCATCATCTTTCAACTTAGCTTTCTCTAGGAACACATTACAATTCAACGGAACAACAGCACGGGCCATCTATCTGCAACAACATAGACATGCAAAATACTATCAGGTACTAAGTTCATGATAAATTAAAGTTCAATTAATCATATTACTTAAGAACTCCCACTTAGATAGACATCCCTCTAATCATCTAAGTGATCACATGATCCAAATCAACTAAACCATGTCCGATCATCACGTGAGATGGAGTAGTTTTCAATGTTGAACATCACTTATGTTGATCATATCTACTATATGATTCACGCTTGACCTTTCGGTCTCAGTGTTTCGAGGCCATATCTGCATATGCTAGGCACGTCAAGTTTAATCTGAGTATTCTGCTTGTGCAAAACTGGCTTGCACCCGTTGTATGTGAACGTAGAGCTTATCACACCCAATCATCACATGGTGTCTCGGCACGACGAACTTTCGCAACGGTGCATACTCAGGGAGAATACTTATACCTTGAAATTTAGTGAGAGATCATCTTATAATGCTACCATCGAACTAAGAAAAATAAGATGCAAAAAGGATAAACATCATATGCAATCAATATAAGTGATATGATATGGCCATCATCATCTTGTGCCTTTGATCACCATCTCCAAAGCATCGTCAAGATCACCATCATCACCGGCGCGACACCTTGATCTCCATCATAGCATCGTTGTCGTCTCGCCAACGATTGATTCTATGACTATCGCTACCGCTTAGTGATAAAGTAAAGCAATTACATGGCGATTGCATTTCATACAATAAAGCAACAACCATATGGCTCCTGCCAGTTGCCGACAACTATGTTACTAAACATGATCATATCATACAATAAAATTTAGCATCATGTCTTGACCATATCACATCACAACATGCCCTTGAAAAACAAGTTAGATGTCCTTTGCTTTGTTGTGGCAAGTTTTACGTGGCTGCTACGGGCTGAGCAAGAACCGTTCTTACCTACGCATCAAAACCACAACGATTTTTCGTCAAGTATTTGTTGTTTTAACCTTCAACAAGGACCGGGCGTAGCCACACTCGATTCGACTAAAGTTGGAGAAACTGACACCCGCCGGCCACCTGTGTGCGAAGCACTTCGTTAGAACTAGTCTCGCGTAAGCGTACGTGTAATGTCGGTCCGGGCCACTTCATCCTACAATACCGCCAAATCAAAGTATGACATGTTGGTAAGCGGTATGACTATTATCGCCCACAACTCACATGTGTTCTACTCATGCATATAACATCTACGTATAAACCTTGCTCGGATGCCACTGTTGGGGAACATAGTAATTTCAAAATATTTCCCACGCACACGCAAGATCATGGTGATGCATAGCCACGAGAGGGGAGAGTGTTGTCCACGTACCCTCATAGACCGGAAGCGGAAGCGTTATGACAACGCAGCTGATGTAGTCGTACGTCTTCACGATTGACCGATCCTAGTACCGAACGTACGGCACCTCCGTGATCTGCACACGTTCAGCTCGGTGACGTCCCACGAACTCAAGATCCAGCAGAGTGTCGAGGGTGAGCTTCGTCAACATGACAGCGTGATGATGGTGATGATGAAGCTACCGGCGCAGGGCTTCGTGTAAGCACTACGACGATATGATCGAGGTGGATTATGGTGGAGGGGGGCACCGCACACGGCTAAGAGATCAATGATCAACTTGTGTCTATGGGGTGCCCCCTCCCCCATATATAAAGGAGTGGAGGAGGGGGAGAGGGCCGGCCTCCTAGGCGCGCCCAAGGGGGGAATTCTACTCCCGGTGGGACTAGGATTCCCCCTTCCCTAGTTGGAGTAGGAGAGGGAAGGAAGGGGAGAAGGAGAGAAGGAAAGGGGGACAGCCCCCCACCCAATTTGGATTAGGCTTAGGGGGGCGCCCCCACCTTGGCCGCCTCCTCCTCCTTTCCACTAAGGCCCAATAAGGCCCATTGACTCCCCGGGGGGGGGGGGTCTGGTAACCTCTCGGTACTCCGATAAATGCCCGAACTCACCCGGAACCATTCTGACGTCCAAACATAGCCATCCAATATATCGATCTTTATGTCTTGACCATTTCGAGACTCCTCGTCATGTTTGTGATCACATCCGGGACTCCGAACTATCTTCGGTACATCAAAACACATAAACTCATAATACCGATCATCATCGAACGTTAAGCGTGCGGACCCTACGGGTTCGAGAACTATGTCGACATGACCGAGACATGTCTCTGGTTAATAACCAATAGCGGAACCTTGATTCTCATATTGGCTCCCACATATTCTATGAAGATATTTATCGGCCAAACCGCATAACAACATATGTTGTTCCCTTTGTCATCGGTATGTTACTTGCCCGAGATTCGATCATCGGTAATGCATCATCCCGTAACTAAATCATTAGTCACATTGCTTGCAAGGCTTAAAGTGATGTGCATTACCGAGCGGGCCCAGAGATACCTCTCCGACAATCGGAGTGAAAAATCCTAATCTCGATCTATGCCAACTCAACAAACACCATAGGAAACACCTGTAGAGCACCTTTATAATCACCCAATTACGTTGTGATGTTTGGTAGCACACAAAGTGTTCCTCCGGTATACAGGAGCTTCATAATCTCATAGTCATAGGAACATATATATGTCATGAAGAAAGCAATAGCAACATACTAAACGATCAAGTGCTAAGCTAACAGAATTGGTCAAGTCAATTACATCATTCTCTAATGATGTGATCTCGTTCATCAAATGACAACTAATGTCTATGGCTAGGAAACTTAACCATCTTTGATTAACGAGCTAGTCTATTAGAGGTATACTAGTGACACTTTGTTTGTCTATGTATTCACACATGTACTAAGTTTCCGGTTAATACAATTCTAGCATGAATAATAAACATTTATCATGATATAAGGAAATATAAATAACAACTTTATTATTGCCTCTAGGGCATATTTCCTTCAATGCCTGCATGTAATGATCTGCAAATTGTCGGAGAAATTGTATATAACAAATTGTATATACAGATATGTCTATGCATGGTCGTACGACGAAATTCTATGATATATGATTGTTCATATGAGAAATTCTATTATATATGCATGATGTGTATAGTATGTTGTAGCATAAAAAGAATTAAATGGAAAACACAAGATGAAAAGGAAAGATAAACCCGAAACCCCTAAACCTATAGTCCCGGTTGGTGGCACCAACCGGGACTAAAGGTCCCCAACCCCCGGCGCACGCTCTCGGCCGTGTGGAAGGGATTTAGTCCCGGGTCGTGGCCAACCGGGACTAAAGAGTGGGGGTCTTTAGTCCCGATTTATTTGTCCCGGTTGGTGACTTGGGACTAAAGGCCCTTCCCAACCAGGACTATAGGCCGTTCCTCTACTAGTGTACATCACTCTTAATATTCTACCGCCAACTTAGATAATGGTACACGTAGAGTGGGACCGTCGATGCCTGTGGCAGTAGGGTCCTAGCTACCCCGAAAGCCTTCTCTTCTTGAAGGTGGCACAGATTGGGGCAGTAGGGTGAGACCATACCGCCTAATAAGTTGGTGATAAGCTTACCATTGTATCATCGACATTGACGATGGTAGGGTCCCATTGTGTCCCACCTTCAAGAAGATAATGTTTTTGGGGGTGGCCAAGATCCTACATTCAGAGATGGTTGAGGTACCATTTCAAGCCTATCGCCTACTAAGTAGGTCGTAGATTAAACATTGTCACACCAGAGTCGACGATGGTGAGGTTTAAGAATGAAAATTTTCCCAAGTTCAAAAGATAAATATCACATGCTTCTCAAATAAAAGTTCATACTAGGTAGTACAAGTCCCAAATAGGAGACCGTCAAGTCATACGGTGCCATTTCCCCTTCTTGTCACATGCTTCATCTTACTCTTGTGCAAGGCAAGCCCTTTCACGCTTCCTCATCCTCTGCGCCTCATGAGCCTGCTTCCCAATGCACCCCCTCCCCGCCAGATAGTTCCATGCTTGCTTCCTCAAAAGCCCACGATGCTCCTCCTCCGCTCAATGCAAAGACTCATTGAACCGGTGACGTGCCTATGCACCAATCGCTCTACAGGTCATCTTAGATATGTTTTGGTACCTTATGGTTTATCCACATATAATCTTCCAAGGAGGAGGATGCGACTACAAAAAAATTTTGTGCTGTCATATGTACCACAAAATGAGATTTCTTGTTGTTGTATTTAAGGTACCAGCTGGGAATCGTAGGTGTTAGTTGGACTTGCACGGTCGTGTTCATATTTTTGGGACGCGTAAAAATCTTCTACCTGTTGTCCATGACTTCTTCCAGTCTTTGGACTCTGTCACAACACAAGGGTCATCACAACAACATGTAGAGATTTTTCACATCTTTATCCTTCCTCTTTTCCAACTCGCCCCCACTCCACTTATTCACATGTCCTCTTGGTTGGCGCAAGGTGTCCTAGTCATGGAACTGGATGAAGCTATGCCAAAAACAAGAACAATTGTTCACAAAAGACACGAGCAAAGCAAATGTTTAAACTCAATAAAACAAGAAGTATTAAAAAATATGTATAAATGAAAAAGTAACAAGTGCTTACCATGGCATCAGTGACACCCTTTTAAGCATCATCATCGATAAGTTTGTTCATGTTTTCGAGATTATTCGCTCTTGCTAATCTTTTCACCAGATCTGAACGTGTGGGACAATTTTATTTTGTCAGTTGATATTGTTATACTATCAATCACCATCCTAATAACCTCTTTCTACTTAAATAAATGGAACTTACACTACTATGGTGAGTACACTTCATAGTGCAATTTTAGTTTACATTGTTAATATATGATTAACAATATGTTGGTTTGCTTGTGTAATAATATTAATAGTTTGCTAGTTAACCTTAACAAACATTTTTGCTATCGGTCTAGTTACGTCTTTCCTTTCCCTATCTAAAGAGCTATATTAACATAGACCCTCTCCTGACTCTCTATCATTTTAAGGAAGTAGCAAATCCTTCTCTCTATTCTTACTCCAATGTCTATCACTACAAATGCATTTATGATACTAAATCATATTTTGTGGTGGAAAATTTCTTATATTTTTGACATTTTGACAACGAAGATACCTTTTCATTAAATTCAAATCCTCTCAACATCATCAAAACAAAGTGAAGAGAATAAAATTGTGTCAATTTGTAATATAGTTGATGACATTTATATGTAATAGATGTGTTAGCACTCATTATAGTACCCTTAAATATCTAGGTAGAGGGTTGGTGAGAGTAGGAGTAAAATTTATAAAGTTGAGATTTCTAGAGTATCTGATTGCATAACATAGGTTTAAACAACATGAAAGTTGTATGATATGCGGCCAAGTGATTTGCCACAGCATACCCTTTCCTTGTATGCCTGCTTACTAGCTTCGCTTATTTCTTGCACAAATATAGCCTCATATTCTCTTGAAACAGGCTTTCGCTCCTCTTATGAAATGAATCCACATGGCCCAACGATATATGTGTGATGAGAAAACCTTGATACAAAGAAAATCAAATAGAATCCAAAATTAAGAGAGCATGGCACACACAACTCTATGCCACAACCTCATTATCGGACATGGCACATGAATAAACAACACACTAGTCAGATGCCCTCCCCGTTTGTCAATGAAGAGCAACCCCGTGTCCCCCGGAGAAACCACTGGACCATGCCACAAAACTCTTGCCAAACTATCATCGAAGAGGTTCCTCTGCCCTCTCAATTTTGACTAAGGAGCATCGATCCACCTGGCGAGTAGTATGGGTTGATCGAGATGACGATGCGGTCACATTTAGAAGATAAAGACAACCCAGACTACCTCATGTTGAAACCCAAGAATGCTAATTGCCTAGCCAACGTAAATAAGTTGGAGTGGGAGGTACCTGAAGCGCAACATGTCACCCCCGCCGAGTATCAAGAAACATATGACGGTTTTCACCTAGAGCCCTCGCAGGTGGAGGAGAACCACAATGACGCTCTCAAGAGGGACACAACACACACATGCATCACCATCATTGCACAAAGCTTTCGCTCAAAACTTGTCCGCGCCAACAGGAGGCACCTAGGACAATAAGCCCACCCTGAAAGGAGGCACGCCCCGATCAAGTGAAAGCCTCCAGATAAGTTCTGGGCTACACAACCCAGCAACGACCTCGTAAGGATCCCACGCTACCACGCCATTCGCCACCCGCTCGGTCAAGAAAAGCAACATCAATGCCGTCATGTCGATCGTCGGAGAGCCAACCGTGTAACCTACCACCAGGGCCGCCGATCTGGAATCCAAGAACAAACTCATCAACGCCACAGAACTCGTGGGCGCCACACACCAGGGGAGAAGAAGAAGCATCGTGAACCTTCCCACCAGAATCTGACTCGATAGGCGCAAAGGTGGCCTAGTGCCAGGTCATGTCGTCGGACATATCCTACACCCACTCTTCAATGGTCTGAGTAGGACATCAAAGGCACTTGGTGATCGAGCACAATCACATGCTCGAGGGTCATCCTGGATCTGCCAAGTGGTGTTTCTATCCCGTTCATGGACCAGGACGTAATTGTTAACCCCGACAAACAAACAAAAACACCGGCCCGGTCAATAAAAATAGGCCAGAAAAATCGTCTTGTTTTGGAGCAGACCATTTTTTCCATTTTCTAAATTATAAGAACGAGGCCTAGCCCATCCTAGGCACTTTTTATGACCTACGGCCCATCCCATCCTAGGCACTTTTTATGACCTAAGGCCCATCCACCTCCTCACGTGAAAGCTGCCCCCTCCATGGGAATTCCCTATTCGCCGCATTCTGCGGCAAGTTGTGCACCTTCCGCACAGGGACATCGAGCGAGAGATCAGCTTGGGCCGGACCATTTAATCCCTTCAGAGATCCTGGTTTTGGGAACTTCTCGAGGTTTTTGGCCAGTTTTTTTCTGGCTTTGGGAAACTTCTAGAAGGTTCCTGAACGGTTTTTTTTGTTATTATTTTTTTTCTTTTTGCCCCTATTTCTTTTTCCTTTTTCTGTTTATTTTTCTTTATGGTTTCTCTTATTATGTTTCTTGTTCCTTTTTCATTCCTTTTTTATTTTCTCTCATTTTCATTTTCTTATCCAAGTTAATTTTCCCTTTATTCTTATTTTTTCTATTTATTTCCCTTTTTCTCTCTTTTTCTTTCCCTTTGTTTTGAAGGAAAGAAAACTGCTACTAGCCTGGAATTTCAAAATATGTTCTCTTTTTCAAAAAAAATCACAATTTACAAAAAGTGTTGTATATCAAAAAATGTCCAGAAATTAAAAAATATTCTCATTTTCAAAATTTTCTTTCACAATTTCAATAAAGATGTCGTTTTCAAAATTTTGTTCACAATTCCAAAATTTTGTTCATGAATTCAAAAAAGGTTCATGTTCTTTCAAAATGTGTTCGCAATTCAAAAAATGTTCATAGTTTCAAAATTTGGTCGCAATTTTTTAATATGTTTGCGGTTCCAAGTTTTTCTTCGGAATTTGATTAAAAGTTCTAATTTTCAGTTTTTGTTCATAAATTCTAAAAAATATTCTTAGTTATATTTCAAAATTTCATGAAATGTTCCATTTTCTCAAATATTTTTTCAAAATTTTCAGAAATGTTTGCGGTTTCAAAATTTGTTCAGAATTTCATAATTTGTTCACGTATTCAAAACAATATTCCTCTTGTTGAAAATGTGTTCAGAAATTCGGAAAATGCTTGCACATTTTCGAAATATACACTTTTTTAAGAAAAGTACACTTTTTTTAAATCACCTTCCCAAATTTTGATCTTGTTTTTTGAAATGTTCACGAAATTTTCAAAATCTGTTTGAAATTGCAAATTTTCTCCACCTTTCCTCAGAAATTATTTCGGTGTTTTCCAAAAATGTGTTCAATTTTCAAAAGTCTATATGCTACACTACAGGTACAGAAAATAACATTCAAGGGGGGATATCCCGCAATAGTAAGTTCTTAAGTACCATAGGGATGCGTTTTTGTTCACATGTAGTGACTTGCTCTCGTGGCTATCAGCGCTTGTGGGGGGAATCGATGTCGTGTTACATTCCTCGCTACTGCACTTCTGTTTTTCTTTTCGAATTTTACTGCTGCGGACACACCTCGCGGTACCTCTCAGTGGGCCGGCCCAGCCGCACGCTTCTGTGTGTCGCGCTATTCACCGCCAGCCTAGTGCATGAAAAGAGAATTGTGGCGTTGCTTGGTCCGGTCAGCCGGCGGCCCATCCAAACGGCAGCTCGGTCAGGGACCGGACCGGCCTGGACCATGTCCACCCTTACTCGAGGGGCTTTCCATAACTCACAAGAGATGGATCTCACCGCCGACCATCCCCACACCATCAGTCGTAGCCGACCTGCACCGCACGAGGAGAAGCTACCGCAACATACGTAATCCATTCTATCTATATCCGAGCGGAGGCAACCCACTATAGCTCGACGACAGGAACTGCAGCGCGGACTAAACCGCACCATCCAGCGCCTCCTCCATCCTCACACGTGATGCTTCCGTTCGCCCCTGCCGTGGCGCCGCCACCCACCAAGGTCCTTCCAATATTGTCGAATCCCACGCCACGCGTCCATAGGGAACGAGATAACCTCCAACGGGAGGGCCTCACCACCACTATTGACCACACGAGATTTGCCCGTGTGTGGAGGGGACGGGGGAGGGGGTCAGGCTAGAGCTCGCTAGCCGCCGTCAATAGAATTGACACAGTGCAGGACCTTTTTTTTCCTTCTAGCCTCATATTCTTGCCAACATATGTGCACTCTGACTTGTTGTAACGATGACATATTTGATAGAATATACTATCTGTGTCCCAAAAAGTTTGTTTTAGATTTTTCTAGATACGAATATTTTAATGTTAGATTCATCCGTAATTAGATAAATCTAGGACAAGCTTTTTCGGACGGACGTAATATAAGCCAACATAGGGTAGTATCTCTATTTGTCGTGGTTCAGAGTAATGATCAGAGGAATACGCTGAACTTATCTATATGTTCGTTTGATATCATGGTATATGAATAAAGGTAGTACATTACACATGCATGCAACTACCTGTCATGTACGTTTAAACTTGCAATTAGGCCTTATTGCCCTGCGCGAGAACATTGGCATGCCCTGATGGTGAGTTCGCAGCTCCTGCATGGAGAGCGTCTCAGGTGGGCTACTTGACAAGTCCACCCCCAACCAACCTTGCTGGCGGCGGAGGCTGAGAGGTACCTATTTCGCTGTGCGCCAGCGAGATCGAGATGTGCCTTCCTAGCTTCATATAGTTTATTATGAGAGGAAGCTACCATGAATAGGAGTATGAAGGAGAGTTGCCAAGCCATCGAGATCTTATCATCTGGTCATATAGACATGCATGGGAATTCAGTTTTCTGGCATTTGGGTGGGCAGTACATTTCAAAGCACTGGATGAGGACAACTTCCTGTGCTCGGAAAGCGTGACGGCGATGATCATCTCGCTGCATGAGCTCTCCGGAGGTGCTGGAGATTGCTGTTGCTGGATATGAGACTCGTTTAAAGATGTTGGGCCTCGGCAATCTCATATCAGGCTTGGACAATGTTCTCTGGTATTCCTATTCTTCTTCTTCACCTAGTCTAGAATCCTGTCACCCGCAAAGAAACAAAAAAAGGGTCTAGAATCCTTTCCCCAAGCTCTACTTTGTATTTTTAAGTGTTTACTTTGCACCTTTTTTGGTCTAGTTTCCCTCATAAATCAGGTCAATCTCCCTACTTATATGAAATGTAGGAGCACTTTGTCCTCGATGTTTGTCAAAATAAAGGACAAGTCTTTCATCATAAACATATATGCATGGACACCTAATCAAGCATGTATTTTTCTACAATGCAAAGTTGCATCGATCCAAATGTACATGCAATGGGTACATAGCTCGCATCTGTAACTGTTATAATGCATATGCTACGTACGCAGAATTAATTAAGTGCCATTGTTAGGTAAGATGTCTCGATCAATATGTATGGCAGTGCAATTTCTTGGTGAGATGTTGTGATTATCGATTTATGTTTTGAGTCGTGAATGAGCACGGTGTAGTACGTAATGTACCAGGCGCCAAACAGTGGATACTATAACCATGGATAGTGACTCAACTTAATTATATTTTCTATTTTTGTCAGTTTAGGTAAAACTCCTTTTGCAAAGCAAGTCTACAAATAGACTAATATATGATTCTGCAACCAGCTTGAACTAGTTGATGTGCTTGTTCCCTTATTTAAATCACATATATGTGGCACTCAATAATTTTATGTTTACCATTGTAAATAATTCTACTTTTCCTAAGAGTTGAACATGGTAGCTAACTTGAGAAACAACCCAGAGTGGACATTAGTGTAGTGTGTAAGGTGTAGTAGCTGTCAAGTAGTACGTGCATAGTACTATATTCTATCTGGGAAGGTGATCGATGTAATATGTCCACGTGCATTAGTTGTTTAACTGTTAACGTAAAAGAAAAATTGAAGAGATAAAACTAATTGTTGTCTCGTATTCATGGTCGCTGTTTCATGTCGACACACGGTGCAGTACATAAATGCCCGGGTATGTGAAGTGCCTGCAACTATCATAGCATGGACGAACAATGATACTTGCAAACCACCTGGCTTCAAATAAACACTTATGTCTTCACGTCGATAATGAAACCACGAGTAAAAGAAGAAGAGGTCTCTGCACCCGAGCATGCACACAACCAAGAACACTATCATGCGCATTGAATAAGGAAGTTGAATCGGACTCAATTGCACGTCACTTTTTATGTACATCTGAAATTGGAGAGGAAAAACTCGTTGCCCAGCACAACTACCTCAACTGGTGGTTGTAGTTTTTATCCTAACATCTAGTTGTGAGCAGATTTGGGCTTTGACCTTTTTCAAATTAGTATGGTTGATAACATGGTGGAAATTAGTATGATTTATAACATGCTCAGCGGGGAGCTTCGCCACCAAAGGGGGCATACTCCGCCTACTAGACTCAGCCGGTTGACCCAGTTCTGCAGATCATATGGGCCTCGCATGTGCCGGCCAAAATCAGGATATTCGGATGGTTGTTCTACTTAAACCGGCATAACACCAAGTCGAATATACACCAGAAGACCCTGCAAGACAATGCAAGCTGCCCTAGGTGCTCTGCTGGCGAGGAAGACCGTCTGCACATGTTTTTCTCCTGCTCCACAGCATACAATATTTGGGCTGCCATTGGCTTCACATGCTTGACCAGTCGACCTCACCCTTCATGGATATCTGGTACCAGGCACACTGCCTGCTAGGTTGCCAGCCTCCCTCACAATGTTCGTTGTGCTCATCATCCTTTGGAAGATATGGGCCGCTCGTAATGCAGAAGTGTTCAGACAGTTCGACACTACTGCTTTCAAAGTCATCAATAACATCTACGATGACTTAACCCTCTTGTTCACGGACTGCGGTCTGCCGAGCTTAAATCCAGTGCCATGTTATGGCGACACTGTCTTACCTCTCCTTGAGAGAGTGCTTCTGAATATCTTGTACAATGAACTATGCTTGCTTGGCTACTTCAAAAATCAATGAGTGTTTTTCAGGTGGGGAGTCCCTCCACCCCCCCCCCCCCCCCTCCACCCTCCCTTGTTTCAAAAGAAAACATGGCGAAGATTTTGCACACGTAGCAACCACGCCAACATGACAAACATAAATAAAATAATAAGGAATTGATTTATTACATTCTGGAAGGTCATCGATGTTATATATGCACGTGCATTACTTTCTTAACTATTAACATGCAAGAAATTTAATGCGAGAGAAATTTAGTTGTCATCTCGTATTCACGATGACTATTTCATACCATCGATGGATATGAAGATGACATGCGTACGTATATGTCTGGCTACATACAGTGGTACTTGCAAACCACCTGGCTTCAATTAAACACTTGCTGTTCACACCAATGATCATCCCTCGATTAATAAAATAGGAGGTCTTAATTTGATCTCTGCACCCAAGATGCACACAACCAAGAACACTGTCATGTGTATTTACCATGGAAGTGTAATCGGAGTCGATCACTCTAGTTTGCCAACTCGCTCAGGTTGGTGAGAAACCTCTACCTTGATATAAAAGTGGATGAAAGATCTGTCGCCCACCTCACCTATTTAACTACCAGTTGCAATTTTACCTCCTAGATTTTGAAATTTGACAAGTTTGACCCTAAACTTCTGATACATAGCACATTATATTCTTGACCCTAGTCAAAACAATATGGTTGCTAACATCGCGCCGATTTTGCACGCATAGCAATCGTGTAACAAACAAAATAAATAAAATGATTGAATTAAATTTTATCTATAAATTTATAATACATTACATGATAGGTGAGAACCCGATGAATGAGTTCACGCCCGAGGGTGGCCCAATTTTCACGTCGTAGGGATAACTAGCTGCAAGCAGCCAGGATAACTAGCTTTATACCTACCAAGGTTGGATGCAACCCGTATGTTGGGGATGGCTGACGAAGGTCCGAAGCTACAAGAACTCCAACCAGCTGTCCGAACAATCACAGAACCACAAACCGGGACTAATCCACACAAAACAGCCAGAACCGTAGAGCACGAACTAGGGGGAACCAGAGGCTCCTTCTCACGAATCCGAATGAACTCACAAGAGCAAAGGTAGCAAGATCTCTCGGATATCTCTAGCAGTCTTGCTGCATAAGCTTGTAGCTGAATGGTTTTGACAAAAGGTTTTCTTGAGGATGGGGAAGATGGGGTTCTATAGCAGGGACAACCCCCTTAGCTAGGTGTGAAATGGTTTCAAAAGTAAGCAGGTTTGCATGGCTTCCTTGGGGGAATAAGCAGTCAATTTTGGGAGTTGTTGGAGAGCTCCTCGGAAATTCGCGAAGTCTTGACTGCCTGGACCCCTTCCACGTGATTGGTTAGAACGTTTGACTCACAACTCGAAATGATGTGAGGTTTTTTGCATTGGAAAGTAAATTTGATGTAGCTTCTGGTGATGTACATCTATGGCCCCGTCTCTCAACCACATGGGTGTGGCACGATGAAACATAAGAGGTAAAACTAACAGCATCAGCTTCACTTGAAACTTGTTTTCTCCAAACTTGTTCCTCCAAACCGATTGCTTTAAGAGCTCATAGGTTGTTGGATTTCCTTCATGTGATACCTAAGTTCAACCAACAACAATGGGGATGAAAGTGCAGCCATGTGTTCAAGATTGTGGTATGAACTTAAGTTAGCGTTCACCTGGCCATGTGTTTGCTTGATTCAGCTTAGTAATTTTTTCCAACTAAATTGTGCACTTTTCTAAAATGTCATATATGATGTACCCATGCGCTCATCATTCTCCGTCCCTTGATGAAGAGTCGTCCTCGACTCTCTTTGATCTGCAAAAGATAAGTAGTAGAAGGGAAGTAGATAATATTCATGCAAAGAAATGTTGCAATCCTCATTTGTAGCTTTCACCTTTGAATTGTGTTCACTAGTAGAAAACAGAGCATTTGTCCCGTTTTGTGAGGGCCTTTTGTCCCGGTTCTTGAACCGGGACTAAAGGGTCGTTACTAATGCCTCCCCCCTTTAGTCCCGGTTCTAGTATGAACCGGGACAGATGGGCCTCCACGTGGCCACTGCGAGCATCCCAGGCAAGGGGGCCTTTGGTCCCGGTTGGTGACATGAACCGGGACCAAAAGGCTTCCACGTGTCAGCAGCTGGCTGGAGCTGAGGTTTTTCTTTTTTTTTTTTTAAATGGCTGGTTTAGGGGTTTTGGGGGTTAATTTTAGGTCGTTATTAGCTAGCTAATAGAGAGAAGTGTCCTCTCTTATATCTTCGTCCTTGGTTTACCAACGCTACTGCTATGTTCATTTCACCTGCTGATATATAATAACTCATGCATGCTCGCATCATACATCATCATATATAATCACAAGTCCTACTAATCATGCATCATCATACAACTTCTACTCGTTATTAATAACAAGTCATACGATCATCAGCCTCATAGTCATCGAACCCAACCCTACATAATTGTTCTTAGCACATGATCATCAGTATCAGGTAGGACCTAAACACCCTTAAGGTAAAATAACATAAAACAATATAGACCTTGACCCTCCATTATGAAGAATGGAGATCATCCTGTCTCCAATTCTTGCGCTTCGCCTCCTTTTGCTTCCAAGAAGCTCCTTATGACTGTCCATACATTTTTTCATTCTTTGATTGTCATGTCTCCACTTCTTTTAGAAATCCAGTATGGACAGTTGAGATTCGTAGGACGACCTGGTTGTATGTTCAAAATATCAAGGCGACCGTGCGTATACATCAGATGAGGCACACAATCATTCGGGATTATCTGTTGAAAAACATAGTAATAACTTTGTAGTTAGCAATGATGTACTAGTTTTAGAAGTATTTAAAAAGATGCAGGGATGTCGTAATAGTAAAAAATCTTACTATAAATCAACTAGCTAGTTCAACTATATATGAAGCACTTACTATAAATAAAATAAAGTAATATTTACTAAAAATAAACTAGTTTAACTATAGTTCTATTATTTTTCTAACTAATTATATTAAACACTTTCTCTTCTTATTTTCCTTTTTCCTCTATTCTAAATATGAACATATTCATAAATGACTTTGATCATCCACAATTTTCCTATACATACACAATATGAACATATACATAAATTGAGAAAGAAAATTCTATGAACAAAAAAATCATTAAAATTCTATGAACAGAAAAAAATCATAAAAAATTGACATATTCGATCTTTGCATATATACGAACATACAAACATGCATATTCAACAATAATATCACCAAAAAAATCTATTAACAGAAAAAAATCTAACAAAATATGAACAAATTACACAATATGAAAAAAAATCTATGAATTACACATCTAACAAAAAAAATCTACGAACTACAAAAAAATCTAACAAAATCTAACTCAATTAACTACACATCTAAATTATACTACACATCTAAATTAACTACTACATCAAATTAAATTAGCAAAAAAATTGCTCATGGGATGGCCACGGCATGAGGGGCGCGGCGAGGGCGATGGGCAGGGGACGCTGACGGCGACGGCGACGGGGCGGCGCGGGACAGCCTGGGGCGGCGACAGCGTCGGGGCGGCGACGGCATCCGGGCGGGGCGGCGACGTTGCGGGGCGACGATGGCGCGGGGCGGCGACAACGGTGCGGGGCGGCGATGGCGTTGGGGCGGCGCGGGACGGCGCGGGGCGACGAGGGCGACGGCGAGGCGGAGATGGGCAGCCTGGCGGCGTCGGGCGCGGGGAAGAAGGAACTTAATCAAATTTTCACGAGTGCTGCTTTATATAGGCAAAGCATTGGTCCCGGTTCGTGAGGCCAACCGGGACCAATGCCCCCTTTAGTCCCGGTTGGTGCCACCAACCGGGACCAAAGGCCTCTTTTCAGCAGCCCAAAGGGCGGGAAGCGGCGGCCTTGGGCCCCGGTTGGTGGCACCAACCGGGACTAAAGGGTGCATTGGTCCCGGTTGGTCTCACGAACCGGGACTAATGCACCCATTTAGTCTCGATTAGTGCCACCAACCGGAACCAATGGGCCTTGCACAACGGCGTGGTGGTGGGAGTTTAGTCCCACCTCGCTAGCTGAGAGATAACCGCACCTGTTTATAAGGTGCGATGCGCCAACCATCTCGAGCTCCTCTCTAAAGAAGGCTTTTGGACCTAATCTGTCTCTATGTGCCTGTGGGCCTACTGGGCTAACTACGGGCCTGAATCCTGGTCCATTGATGGGTTTCTAGTCGTATTCAGGCCGTGGGGGCTCAGTAGGAGGCATTTTTTTACTTATTATTGCTATTTTTATTTTTTTCCAGTTTTCTTTTGTTTTGTTTTCTGCATTATTTATTTTCTGTTGTTTTTTGCTTTATTTTTTAATTCTTTTTGCTTTTAGTTTTAGAAAAAATATAAACTTTCTGTTAGTGCCATTAGTTTTCAAATTTGAAAACACTTTTTTTGTTTTTTTGTTTTCTTTCTTGCTTTATTTATTTTATTTTGTTTCTACTTACAACAAAATACTTATTGTTGCTATTTTTTCCATTTTTTTTGTTTTGTTTTCTGCATTATTTATTTTTTTTGGTTTTTTGCTTTATTTTTTAATTCTTTTTGCTTTTAGTTTTAGAAAAATTATAAACTTTCTGTTAGTGCCATTAGTTTTCAAATTTGAAAACACTTTTTTTTTCTTGCTATTTTTATTTTTTTTTGTTTCTACTTACAACAAAATACTTATTGTTGCTATTTTTATTTTATTTTTCCAGTTTTTTTTGTTTTGTTTTCTGCATTATTTATTTTCTTTTGTTTTTTGCTTTATTTTTTTAATTCTTTTTGCTTTTAATTTTAGAAAAATTATAAACTTTCTATTAGTGCCATTAGTTTTCAAATTTGAAAACATTTTTTTGTTTTTTTGTTTTCTTTCTTGCTATTTTTATTTTTCCAGTTTTTTTATTTTGTTTTCTGCATTATTTAGCCGTTGGTCCCGGTTCGAGCCTCCAACTGGGACCAATGGTGGTGGGCCAGGAGCGAGGCCCATTGGTCCCGGTTGGTCCCCCAACCGGGACCAATGGCCCACGTGGCCCGGTCGGCCCCCGGGGCTCACGAACCGGGTCTAATGCCCCCATGGGTCCCGGTTCTTGACTGAACCGAGACTAATGGGCTGACCCGGCCTGGACCTTTGCCCCCTTTTCTACTAGTGGTTGCATCTGATCATCTACTTGTTTGTCACAACTTAGAGTTTGTTCAAGGATGATTGGTGTTGTTTCAATGATCAATATGTCCTCATCATCCCCCCTCTCTTGAAAAGGAGTCGTCATCGACTCTACCTGATCATCACACAAAAGAAAGCAGGGCGATACCAAATCATAATGCAAAGGTTTCATGATATAGAGAATTTTAGTTTTCAACTTTTCTATCTTATGGACGATGAAAACATGATGTTTTGTTTGACTTAGGAGTTCCTTCCAGCAAACACTTCCATGGAGTACAAATTTATAACTAACCATGACCATGTCGATATCAGCCTCCCTCTCTAAGATAAAAGTCGTCCTCGACTTCATTTGGTCTACAAGATTATAGCACGAGGACGGTACAAAATAACTAGTAAAAGAAAATGATGAATAATCATGTGCAACATTCAGTTTTATTGGATCTTCTATAGCCTCTTCAAGATAATCAAAATCATGTTGCTGGATGGATGATGTACCAAACAATTTTTCTCTAATCTTATCATGCCATTGCTTCAAAAACTCATAAGTGCATACCTCTGGCTTCATCAAAATGGAAGATCCTTTTTGTTTTACCTCATTGAGTACTTGAATGCCTTTCTGAAAATCAATCTGCACACATGCACCTGGTGTAGTGGTGTTGCACGTGCACCACAATTGTTCCTGAATCTCGTCCTCCCATCGTTTCAAGAGAGTTGATGGGTATGACTTTTGCATCTGCACATATTGTAAAGAAAGAGAATTTTGTGAAAGATTAGTAATTAAATACTCCTCTCTCTTTGCATTTGGTGGATCACTCATCTCTTTCATATTATGGGGAAACACCTCAAGCTCACATTTGGTGGACTCGCACAACTCACTAATTTTCACTCTTGGATGATGTGGTATATTATGTTGTGGTTCACTCATCTCCCTAATGTGGTGTGGAATGATCTCAGTCTCACATTTTGTGGACTCACACAACTCATTAATCCTCTCTCCCTGAATGTGTGGTATATCTAGGTGGTGATCTTGCATTTCACTAATTTCATGATGATCAATATGATCCTCACATTTTGTGTACTCACTCACTTCACTTTTATTATCACTCCCATTATATGGAATTTTGGAAAGTGGACACTCTTCGTCACATTTGGTGGAGCCACACGGCTTGCTTTTCTTATCACTCTCAGATTCCCATTCACCTTGTTCATTGATAAATAGAGCTCTCTTGTTTCGACATTCAGAATAAATGTGACCATGCCCTTTGCACGTTCCAACACTCAATATCTTGGCTTAGAGATGATGGTACAGCCATGGGGTAAGAGGTACTTCCAGCAGCAGGAGCACGCTTGTCAACATTCATAGGAGCCGGTGATGATGCCGATGAAGCCGTTGTTCGCCGGGTCGTAGTAGGATGTGAAGTATGCTGAAACTAAGAACCACCACGAGAGGCACTCGGCTGCGACTTTTTCCATGGTGTAGTGGTGGGGTTATGAGATATCCGTCCATGACCACTCCGTTGTACCTTCATCTCCATGCGCTTTGCTTGCTCATATCTTGTAGAGTGTTATAGGGAAACTGTTGGGGAACGTAGTAATTTCAAAAAAATTCCTACGCACACGCAAGATCATGGTGATCGCATAGCAACGAGAGGGGAGAGTGTTGTCTACGTACCCTCGTAGACCGTTAAGCGGAAGCGTTATGACAATGCGGTTGATGTAGTCGTACGTCTTCACGAATCGACCGATCCAAGCACCGAACGTACGGCACCTCCGTGTTCAGCACACGTTCAGCTCGATGACGTTCCCCGGGCTCCAATCCAGCTAAGCGTCGGGGATGAGTTCCGTCAGCACGACGGCGTGGTGACGATGATGATGTTCTACCGGCGCAGGGCTTCGCCTAAACTCCGCGACGATATGACCGAGGTGGAATATGGTGGAGGGGGGCACCGCACACGGCTAAGGAACGATCCGTAGATCAACTTGTGTGTCTATGGGGTGCCCCCCTCCCCCGTATATAAAGGGGGAGAGGAGGAGGAGGCCGGCCTAAGGGGAGGCGCGCCCTAGGAGGGGGAAACCTACTCCAAGTAGGTTTGCCCCCTCCCTTTCCTATTCCAAGAAGGAGGGGGAAGGAAGGAGTGGGAGAGGGGGAAGGCAAGGGGGGCGCCGCCCCCCCCCCCTTCCTTGTCCTATTCGGACTCAAGGGGAGGGGGCGCGCCTCTTGCCCTGGCCGGCCCCTCTCTCTCTCTCCACTAGGGCCCATCAAGGCCCATTACTTTCCGGGGGGGGGGGGGGTTCCGGTAAACCTCCGGTACTCCGGTTTTCTCCGAAAACACCCGGAACACTTCCGGTGTCCGAATATAGTCATCCAATATATCAATCTTTATGTCTCGACCATTTCGAGACTCCTCGTCATGTCCGTGATCACATCCGGGACTCCGAACAACCTTCGGTACATCAAAACTTATAAACTCATAATAAAACTGTCATCGTAATGTTAAGCATGCGGACCCTATGGGTTCGAGAACTATGTAGACATGACCTAGAACTATTCTCGGTCAATAACCAATAGCGGAACCTGGATATTCATATTGGTTCCCACATATTCTACGAAGATCTTTATCGGTCAAACCGCATAACAACATACGTTGTTCCCTTTGTCATCGGTATGTTACTTGCCCGAGATTCGATCGTCAGTATCCAATACCTAGTTCAATCTCGTTACCGGCAAGTCTCTTTACTCGTTCCGTAATACATCATCTCATAACTAATTCATTAGTTACAATGCTTGCAAGGCTTAGGTGATGATTTTTACCGAGAGGGCCCAGAGATACCTCTCCGACAATCGGAGTGACAAAACCTAATCTCGAATTACGTCAACCCAACATGTACCTTCGGAGACACCTGTAGAGCACCTTTATAATCACCCAGTTACGTTGTGACGTTTGGTAGCACACAAAGTGTTCCTCCGGTAAACGGGAGTTGCATAATCTCATAGTCATAGGAACATGTATAAGTCATGAAGAAAGCAATAGCAACATACTAAACGATCAAGTGCTAAGCTAACGAGAATGGGTCAAGTCAATCACATCATTCTCCTAATGATGTGATCCCATTAATCAAATGACAACACATGTCTATGGTTAGGAAACATAACCATCTTTGATCAATGAGCTAGTTCAAGTAGAGGCATACTAGTGACACTATGTTTGTCTATGTATTCACACATGTATCATGTTTCCGGTTAATACAATTCTAGCATGAATAATAAACATTTATCATGATATGAGGAAATAAATAATAACTTTATTATTGCCTCTAGGGCATATTTCCTTCAGTCTCCCACTTGCACTAGAGTCAATAATCTAGATTACATAGTAATGATTCTAACACCCATGGAGTCTTGGTGCTGATCATGTTTTGCTCGTGAGAGAGGCTTAGTCAACGGGTCTGCAACATTCAGATCCGTATGTATCTTGCAAATCTCTATGTCTCCCACTTGGACTTGGTCCCGAATGGAATTGAAGCGTCTCTTGATGTGCTTGGTCCTCTTGTGAAATCTGGATTCCTTTGCCAAGGCAATTGCACCAGTATTGTCACAGAAGATCTTCATTGGTCCCGATGCACTAGGTACAACACCTAGATCGGAAATGAACTCCTTCATCCAGACTCCTTCATTTGCTGCTTCCGAAGCAGCTATGTACTCCGCTTCACATGTAGATCCCGCCACGACGCTTTGTTTAGAGCTGCACCAACTTACAGCTCCACCGTTTAATAAAAATACGTATCCGGTTTGCGATTTAGAATCGTCCGGATCAGTGTCAAAACTTGCATCGACGTAACCATTTACGACTAGCTCTTTGTCACCTCCATATATGAGAAACATATCCTTAGTCCTTTTCAGGTATTTCAGGATGTTCTTGACCGCTGTCCAGTGACCCACTCCTGGATTACTTTGGTACCTCCCTGCCAAACTAATAGCAAGGCACACATCAGGTCTGGTACACAGCATTGCATACATGATAGAGCCTATGGCTGAAGCATAGGGAACTCCTTTCATTTTCTCTCTATCTTCTGCAGTGGTCGGGCATTGAGTCTGACTCAACTTTATACCTTGTAATACAGGCAAGAACCCTTTCTTTGCCTGTTCCATATTGAACCTTTTCAATACTTTATCAAGGTACGTGCTTTGTGAAAGTCCAATCAAGCGTCTTGATCTATCTCTATAGATCTTAATGCCCAATATGTAAGCAGCTTCACCGAGGTCTTTCATTGAAAAACTTTTATTCAAGTATCCTTTTATGCTATCCAGAAATTCTATATCATTTCCAATCAACAATATGTCATCCACATATAATATTAGAAATGCTACAGAGCTCCCACTCACTTTCTTGTAAATACAGGCTTCTCCAAAAGTCTGTATAAAACCATATGCTTTGATCACACTATCAAAGCGTTTATTCCAACTCCGAGAGGCTTGCACCAGACCATAGATTGATCGCTGGAGCTTGCACACTTTGTTAGCTCCCTTAGGATCTACAAAACCCTCCGGTTGCATCATATACAACTCTTCTTCCAGAAATCCATTCAGGAATGCAGTTTTTACATCCATCTGCCAAATTTCATAATCATAAAATGCGGCAATCGCTAACATGATTCGGACAGACTTAAGCATCGCTACGGGTGAGAAAGTCTCATCGTAGTCAACCCCTTGAACTTGTCGAAAACCTTTCGCAACAAGTCGAGCTTTATAGACAGTTACATTACCGTCAGCGTCAGTCTTCTTCTTAAAAATCCATTTATTCTCAATGGCTTGCCGATCATCGGGCAAGTCAACCAAAGTCCATACTTTGTTCTCATACATGGATCCCATCTCAGATTTCATGGCCTCCAGCCATTTTGCGGAATCTGGGCCCATCATCGCTTCCTCATAGTTCGTAGGTTCATCATGGTCAAGTAACATGACTTCCAGAACAGGATTACCGTACCACTCTGGTGCGGATCTTACTCTGGTAGACCTACGAGGTTCAGTAGACACTTGATCTGAAGTTTCATGATCAATATCATTAGCTTCCTCACTAATTGGTGTATTTGTCACAGGAACTGATTTCTGTGATGAACTACTTTCCAATAAGGGAGCAGGTACTGTTACCTCATAAAGTTCTACTTTCCTCCCACTCACTTCTTTCGAGAGAAACTCCTTCTCTAGAAAGGATCCGATTTTAGCAACGAAAATTTTGCCCTCAGATCTGTGATAGAAGGTGTACCCAATAGTCTCTTTTTGGTATCCTATGAAGACACATTTCTCCAATTTGGGTTCGAGCTTATCTGGTTGAAGTTTCTTCACATAAGCATCGCAGCCCCAAACTTTAAGAAACGACAACTTTGGTTTCTTGCCAAACCACAGTTCATAAGGCGTCGTCTCAACGGGTTTTGATGGTGCCCTATTTAACGTGAATGTGGCCGTCTCTAAAGCATAACCCCAAAACGATAGCGGTAAATCAGTAAGAGACATCATAGATCGCACCATATCTAGTAAAGTACGATTACGACGTTCAGACACACCATTTCGTTGTGGTGTTCTGGGTGGCGTGAGTTGCGAAACTATTCCGCATTGTTTCAAGTGTAGACCAAACTCGTAACTCAAATATTCTCCTCCACGATCAGATCGTAGAAACTTTATTTTCTTGTTACGATGATTTTCCACTTCACTTTGAAATTCTTTGAACTTTTCAAATGTTTCAGACTTGTGTTTCATTAAGTAGATATACCCATATCTGCTCAAATCATCTGTGAAGGTGAGAAAATAACGATACCCGCCACGAGCCTCAACATTCATTGGACCACAAACATCAGTATGTATGATCTCCAACAAATCAGTTGCTCGCTCCATAGTTCCGGAGAATGGCGTTTTAGTCATCTTGCCCATGAGGCACGGTTCGCAAGTACCAAGTGATTCATAATCAAGTGATTCCAAAAGCCCATCAGTATGGAGTTTCTTCATGCGCTTTACACCGATATGACCTAAACGGCAGTGCCACAAATAAGTTGCACCATCGTTATCAACTCTGCATCTTTTGGTTTCAACACTATGAATATGTGTATCACTACTATCGAGATTCAATAAAAATAGACCACTCTTCAAGGGTGCATGACCATAAAAGATATTACTCATATAAATAGAACAACCATTATTCTCTGATTTAAATGAATAACCGTCTCGCATCAAACAAGATCCAGATATAATGTTCATGCTCAACGCTGGCACCAAATAACAATTATTTAGGTCTAAAACTAATCCCGATGGTAGATGTAGAGGTAGCGTGCCGACTGCGATCACATCGACTTTGGAACCATTTCCCACGCGCATCGTCACCTCGTCCTTAGCCAATCTTCGCTTAATCCGTAGTCCCTGTTTCGAGTTGCAAATATTAGCAACAGAACCAGTATCAAATACCCAGGTGCTACTGCGAGCATTGGTAAGGTACACATCAATAACATGTATATCACATATACCTTTGTTCACTTTGCCATCCTTCTTATCCGCCAAATACTTGGGGCAGTTCCG
Source organism: Triticum aestivum (assembly GCF_018294505.1). NCBI lineage: Eukaryota > Viridiplantae > Streptophyta > Magnoliopsida > Poales > Poaceae > Triticum > Triticum aestivum. Next base: position 843,685,264 of record NC_057801.1, on the reverse strand, counting down.
CTTCCAGTGACCAGTCTGCTTGCAGTAGAAGCACTCAGTTTCAGGCTTAGGTCCAGACTTGGGTTTCTTCTCTTGAGCAGCAACTTGCTTGCTGTTCTTCTTGAAGTTCCCCTTCTTCTTCCCTTTGCCCTTTTTCTTGAAACTAGTGGTCTTGTTGACCATCAACACTTGATGCTCCTTTTTGATTTCTACCTCCGCAGCCTTTAGCATTGCGAAGAGCTCGGGAATTGTCTTGTTCATCCCTTGCATATTATAGTTCATCACAAAGCTCTTGTAGCTTGGTGGCAGTGATTGGAGAATTCTGTCAATGACGCTATCATCCGGAAGATTAACTCCCAGTTGAATCAAGTGATTATTATACCCAGACATTTTGAGTATATGCTCACTGACAGAACTATTCTCCTCCATCTTGCAGCTGTAGAACTTATTGGAGACTTCATATCTCTCAATCCGGGCATTTGCTTGAAATATTAACTTCAACTCCTGGAACATCTCATATGCTCCATGACGTTCAAAACGTCGTTGAAGGCCCGGTTCTAAGCCGTAAAGCATGGCACACTGAACTATAGAGTAGTCATCAGCTTTGCTCTGCCAGACGTTCACAACATCTGGTGTTGCTCCTGCAGCAGGCCTGGCACCCAGCGGTGCTTCCAGGACGTAATTCTTCTGTGCAGCAATGAGGATAATCCTCAAGTTACGGACCCAGTCCGTGTAATTGCTACCATCATCTTTCAACTTTGCTTTCTCAAGGAACGCATTAAAATTCAACGGAACAACAGCACGAGCCATCTATCTACAAACAAACATAGACAAGCAAAATACTATCAGGTACTAAGTTCATGATAAATTTAAGTTCAATTAATCATATTACTTAAGAACTCCCACTTAGACAGATATCTCTCTAGTCATCTAAGTGATCACGTGATCCAAATCAACTAAACCATGTCCGATCATCACGTGAGATGGAGTAGTTTCAATGGTGAACATCACTATGTTGATCATATCTACTATATGATTCACGTTCGACCTTTCGGTCTCCGTGTTCCGAGGCCATATCTGTATATGCTAGGCTCGTCAAGTATGACCTGAGTATTCCGCGTGTGCAACTGTTTTGCACCCGTTGTATTTGAACGTAGAGCCTATCACACCCGATCATCACGTGGTGTCTCAGCACGAAGAACTTTCGCAACGGTGCATACTCAGGGAGAACACTTCTTGATTATTAAGTGAGAGATCATCTTAAAATGCTACCGTCAATCAAAGCAAGATAAGATGCATAAAGGATAAACATCACATGCAATCAATATAAGTGATATGATATGGCCATCATCATCTTGTGCTTGTGATCTCCATCTCTGAAGCACCATCGTGATCACCATCGTCACCGGCGCGACACCTTGATCTCCATCGTAGTATCGTTGTCGTTTACGCCATCTATTGCTTCTACGACTATCGCTACCGCTTAGTGATAAAGTAAAGCAATTACAGGGCGTTTGCATTTCATACAATAAAGCGACAACCATATGGCTCCTGCCAGTTGCCGATAACTTCGGTTACAAAACATGATCATCTCATACAATAAAATATAGCATCACGTCTTGGCCATATCACATCACAACATGCCCTGCAAAAACAAGTTAGACGTCCTCTACTTTGTTGTTGCAAATTTTACGTGGCTGCTACGGGCTTAGCAAGAACCGTTCTTACCTACGCATCAAAACCACAACGATAGTTCGTCAAGTTAGTGCTGTTTTAACCTTCGCAAGGACCGGGCGTAGCCACACTCGATTCAGCTAAAGTGAGAGAGACAGACACCCGCCAGCCACCTTTAAGCACAAGTGCTCGTAACGGTGAAACCAGTCTCGCGTAAGCGTACGCGTAATGTCGGTCCGGGCCGCTTCATCTCACAATACCGCCGAACCAAAGTATGACATGCTGGTAAGCAGTATGACTTGTATCGCCCACAACTCACTTGTGTTCTACTCGTGCATATAACATCAACGCATAAAACCTAGGCTCTGATACCACTGTTGGGGAACGTAGTAATTTCAAAAAAATTCCTACGCACATGCAAGATCATGGTGATGGCATAGCAACGAGAGGGGAGAGTGTTGTCTACGTACCCTCGTAGACCGTTAAGCGGAAGCGTTATGACAACGCGGTTGATGTAGTCGTACGTCTTCACGAATCGACCGATCCAAGCACCGAACGTACGGCACCTCCGTGTTCAGCACACGTTCAGCTCGATGACGTTCCCCGGGCTCCAATCCAGCTAAGCGTCGGGGATGAGTTCCGTCAGCATGACGGCGTGGTGACGATGATGATGTTCTACCGGCGCAGGGCTTCGCCTAAACTCCGCGATGATATGACCGAGGTGGAATATGGTGGAGGGGGGCACCGCATACGGCTAAGGAACGATCCGTAGATCAACTTGTGTGTCTATGGGGTGCCCCCCTCCCCCGTATATAAAGGGGGAGAGGAGGAGGAGGCCGGCCTAAGGGGAGGCGCGCCCTAGGAGGGGGAAACCTACTCCAAGTAGGTTTGCCCCCTCCCTTTCCTATTCCAAGAAGGAGGGGGAAGGAAGGAGTGGGAGAGGGGGAAGGCAAGGGGGGCGCCCCCCCCCTTCCTTGTCCTATTCGGACTCAAGGGGAGGGGGCGCGCCTCTTGCCCTGGCCGGCCCCTCTCTCTCTCCACTAGGGCCCATCAAGACCCATTACTTCCCGGGGGGGTTCCGGTAACCCTCCGGTACTCCGGTTTTCTCCGAAAACACCCGGAACACTTCCGGTGTCCGAATATAGTCATCCAATATATCAATCTTTATGTCTCGACCATTTCGAGACTCCTCGTCATGTCCGTGATCACATCCGGGACTCCGAACAACCTTCGGTACATCAAAACTTATAAACTCATAATAAAACTGTCATCGTAACGTTAAGCGTGCGGACCCTACGGGTTCGAGAACTATGTAGACATGACCTAGAACTATTCTCGGTCAATAACCAATAGCGGAACCTGGATGTTCATATTGGTTCCCACATATTCTACGAAGATCTTTATCGGTCAAACCGCATAACAACATACGTTGTTCCCTTTGTCATCGGTATGTTACTTGCCCGAGATTCGATCGTCGGTATCCAATACCTAGTTCAATCTCGTTACCGGCAAGTCTCTTTACTCGTTCTGTAATACATCATCTCATAACTAATTCATTAGTTGCAATGCTTGCAAGGCTTAGGTGATGATTATTACCGAGAGGGCCCAGAGATACCTCTCCGACAATCGGAGTGACAAAACCTAATCTCGAATTACGCCAACCCAACATGTACCTTCGGAGACACCTGTAGAGCACCTTTATAATCACCCAGTTACGTTGTGACGTTTGGTAGCACACAAAGTGTTCCTCCGGTAAACGGGAGTTGCGTAATCTCATAGTCATAGGAACATGTATAAGTCATGAAGGAAGCAATAGCAACATACTAAACGATCAAGTGCTAAGCTAACGAGAATGGGTCAAGTCAATCACATCATTCTCCTAATGATGTGATCCCATTAATCAAATGACAACACATGTCTATGGTTAGGAAACATAACCATCTTTGATCAATGAGCTAGTTCAAGTAGAGGCATACTAGTGACACTATGTTTGTCTATGTATTCACACATGTATCATGTTTCCGGTTAATACAATTCTAGCATGAATAATAAACATTTATCATGATATGAGGAAATAAATAATAACTTTATTATTGCCTCTTGGGCATATTTCCTTCAGAAACATCTCCACAAAATCAGAAATTTCATTGTTGAGACCATGCAGAAATCTCGCCATCTTTGACTCCTCATCCTCATGAATACGAGCACGAACGAGCAGTATTTCCATCTCTTTATAGTACTCATCCACTGTTCGTGTACCTTGGCTAAGGCACTGCAATCTGTTCCGGAGATCTCTTTGATATTGTGAAAGAACAAACCTTTGCCTCATGGCTTGTTTCATCTCTTCCCGAGTGTCAATGTGGTCACGGCCTAGCAGCAACTGATTTTATTGTAGTTGATTCCACCAAGTGAGTGCATAACCAGAAAACTCAACACAAGCAAGGTTTACTCTCTCGGATCAGCAAGGTTATGGATATGAAAAATCTGATCACACTGCTCTTCCCAATCAAAATATGCATCGGGGTCTTCCCTTCCTGTGAACTTGGGGACGTGCAACTTGATTATTGCTATGTCATCTCGTCTAACTCGGTCACGATGTATTGCATGGTGCCCATCTTCAACAGCATGACGGTATGGGACACCATCATAATCCTAAAAATGATCTCCATGACCATGAGGAACACGCTCATGAGGGTCATAGTAGTGTCCACGAGGACCATGGCCTCGCCCTCGAAGTTGTCCTCCTCGCTGCCCTCCATGAGCAGCAGCACCACACCCACGAGCAGCAGCCACATGTCCACCATAGCTGTTGTTATCATCCTCCAAGGCACCGTCAACAGCAGCATCAGGGAATTCTCATCCCCAACTTCCTCAAGTGGGTCAATAGGGTGTTGTTGGTGTCGAACCCTATCGCCAGCTGCTAGAGGTTGCTCATGAAACATCCTTCCAAGGTTTCGAACCAATTCCTGAAAATCAGCACGTGTGACCGGGGCATCTTCTCCCCCATGTTTTTCTCCATGAACACTCGATCTAGATCCTGCCATGTTAGTAAGGCCAAAAGTGGAATAGGACAATTTTGTGGAATCACACAACCTCACCTCTTACTCACCAAAGTTCTTATGAGTTCACATCAGATTGTGCTTCTCCCAGATGTGTTAAAGCGATTGAAAGACAGGGATCAAAGAACTAGCTTCGGTTTTTGGTGGAGCTTGGTGGGGTAAGCAAAAAGGGGCTTGTTTTGAAATCAAGTTGATGCAAACCAAGAAAATATGGGGATAGATCTGCTGCACCTTTGCACCAAGATTGAAAAACACACAACACACAAGCTTCTGAAATTTTTCTACCAAGCTAAAACTTTTGAATCTTACGCATAACTTTCTTTTTTTCTCTCTTGACTTTTTTTTGCCACCCTTTTTTTCTCTCTTTGAGTTTTTTTGCCACTCTTTTTTTCTCTTTTTCCAAAGCACAACAACCAAATCTGAAAGCAATTATGAAGATGAACTTGGTGCAGATCTAAAAGATGAAGAACATGCAAGGTATGCAACAACAAGATCTCACTACCAACAAGGCTTGGATTTATTTTTGGTGGGGCTTTGGACTTCTAGGACAGAAAATATAGCATCAAAAACACTCGATCTAAAGGGATGATAGAAAGATAAACATGGATAAAAGATCCTACCGTGTCAACGAAGGCTCTGATGTCAGATGATAGGTGAGAACCCGATGAACGAGTTCACGCTCGAGGGTGGCCCAATCTTCATGTCGTAGGATCGAATCGGGATGGATAACTAACTGCAAGCAGCCGGGATAACTAGCTTTATACCTGCCAAGGTTGGATGCAACCCGTACGTTGAGGATGGCTAACCGAAGCTACATGAACTCCAACCCGCTGTCCGAACAATCGCAGAACCACAAACCGGGACTAATCCACACAAAACGGCCAGAACCTTAGAGCATGAACTAGGGGGGACCAGAGGCTCCTTCTTGCGAATCTGTATGAACTCACAAGAGCAAAGGTAGCAAGATCTCTCGGATCTCTCTAGCAGTCTTGCTGCATAAGCTTGTAGCTGAATGGTTTTGACAAAAGGTTTTTTTGAGGATGGGGAGATGGGTTTTATAGCAGGGACTATGCCCCTTAGCTAGGTGTGAAAATGGTTTCAAAAGTAAGAACGTTTGCATGGCTTCCTTGTGGGAATAAGCAGTCAACTTTGGAAGTTGTTGGAGAGCTCCTCGGAAATTCGCGAAGTCTTGACTGCCTGGACACCTTCCACGAGATTAGCTAGAACCTTTGACTCACAACTCGAAATGATGTGAGGTTTTTTGCATTGGAAATTAAATTTGATGTAACTTATGGTGATGTACTTCTATGGCCCCGTCTCGCCGCCCGTGAAGTTGACAGGGGCTGGACCTCCCCCCCCCCCCCCCCCCCCCCCACCCACCCAAGCCTCATCTTCGCGACATATGTGCACTCTGACTTGTTGTACCGGTGACATATTTGCTAGAATTTACAAGCCAAGAGAACAATATTTCTATTTCTCTTGGTTCAAAGTAAAGATCAGAATCAGTGTCGTCTGTCTAAATTGTCAGAGAAATGCGCTGAACTTATCTATATGTTCGTCTGAAACCATGTTATATGTATAAATGTAGCACATTACACATGCATGCAACTAACTGTCCATGTACGTTTAAACTAGCAATTGGGCATTATTGCCTTGTGCGAGAGCATTGGCATGCCCTAATGGTGAGTTCGCAGCTCCTGCCTGGAGAGCGTCTCAGGTGGGCTACTTGACAAGTCCACACCCATGAATCCAGTTTAAGGGTGTGTTTAGTATCGACCTCACCTAAATCCCTAGTATGTTGACCAACCTTGCTTGTGCAGGAGCTGTATACTTTGAGGGGTACGTATTTCATTGTGCTCCAGCGCTCGTGATGTGCCTTCCAAACTTCATGTAGTTTATGAGGAGAGGAGGCTACCATGAACAGGAGCATGAAGGACTGTTGCCAACCCTTCGAGATCATATCATCTTGTCATACAGGCAATTAGGCATGCATTGGAATTCAATTTTCTGGTGTTTGGGCGGGCGGTACTTTTCACAGCACAGGTCGAGGACCATCTGGTGTGCTCGGAAAGCGAGACAGCGATGATCATCCAGCTGTATGAGCTTTCCCGGGGTGGTGGGGATTGCTGTTGTTGAATATGAGACCCGTTCAAAGATGTTTGGCTTCGGCGCTCTCATATCAACCTTAAACGATGTTCTCTGGTATTCCTATTCTTTATCTTCAGCTAGTGTAGAATCCTGTCCCCATGATCTAGTTTGTTTTTGGAAGTGTTTAGTTTGTACCTTTTTTTTGGTCAATTTTCTTCATAAATCAGGCCAATCCGACTTATATGAAATGTTGGAACACATTGTCCTCTCACGATGTTTGCCAACAAAAACGGAGAAGTCTCTCATCATAAACGCACTGTCCTCTCACGATGTTTGTAGTAATTAAGCATGTGTTTTTGCATAGAAAATTGCATCGATCCAAATGTACACGCAATGAGTACAGAGCTCGCATCTGTAACTTTTCTAGTGCATATGCTACGTACACAGAATTAATTAATTGTCTTTATTAGGTAAGATGTCTCCATCATAACATTTTTAGTCTGGGAATCAACATGAAGCATGTACTCATTTTCGTAGTACTCCATAGACATGTTCTTTCCAATGTTTAATAACTACACGTTGGGAGCACAAAATTCTACTGATAATTACTCACTCCATCCGTAAATGGATCTTATTTTTAGCTATGAGCATAACCTACGAAACACATCTTAATTTGCCATTACCTTTCTAATGCACATGTTAGTATGGTAAGATATTTTCAATTGCCAAAGATTATGTGGTCATGAAATAAAAGGATGGATAAATCTGTCCGATCAGTATGTTTGGATGGTGCAATTTCTTGGTGAGATGTTGTGATTGTCGATTAATATTTTTAGTCGTGAATGAGTTGCACATGGTTTTAAATAGCACACTATAGCGTTTAGAAGTGAACCTGCACTAAGAGACGTTGGTACAAACACATACATAAACATTTTAAATAGCGTGTTGTAACATTTAGAAGAGGTCCGCCGCTAAGAGGCATAGCCCGCTATTTATGTGTACCAGGTGTCAATAGTGGACACTACAGGCATGAACAATGACCCAACTTAATTATATTTTCATTTTTGTCAGTTTTCGTAAAATTCATTTTGCAATGCAAGTCTACAAATCGACTCAGTGTGAACCAAATATATCTATATGGAAAACTCCATTCTAAGCTATATTCTTATTTTTCATATTACAAGACTTCCAAATGCCTTCACTCTTCTTACTCCTTTCTTCATACTCCCTCCATTTCAAATTACTCGTCGTGGTTTTAGTTCAAATTACTTGTCGTGAACTAAAACCACGACGAATAATTTGGAACGGAGGGAGTACTATTTAAGATCTTTTGAGGGAAACTACAACGCGGATCATCTAATGGCCCGTAAATATCCGGATAGTACGGTCCAATTTTTTTAATCCATCCAACAAAAGTCATCAAATTTGTTCGGACCAGTCCGGACATCCAAAACGCCTGAAACGGCACCAAACTGGTGGGAGAGGGGTCCGACGTCCGTCTGGGCCACTGTATGTTGGACAACTTCTTCCCACCACACATGTGTCCTGTGTCCACTCGCCTATTTTTCCTCTTAGTCCGTCCGGCCCACCGTTTGTCATAGCCCACTGTCAAAATTTCATGACTACAGTTGGATGGCCGACACCACGCGTCCACGGATATTTAGTGTCGTCCGTTTGCTGATCCTCGTTGGAGTTTCCCTGATATACAACTAGCTCGAACTAATTCCGGTGCATGTTCCCTTATTTCAATGAAATATATGTGGCACACAATAATTTTAACATTTGGCATTGTAAATAAGTCTAATTTTCCTAAGAGTTTACATGTATGGTAGCTAGCTTGATGAACAACCGTGAGTGGACATTAGTGTAGTTTGTATTGTAGTACCCCCTCTGTAAATTAATATAAGATCTTTTATATCACTAAATTAGTGATCCTAAAGATCTTATATTAGTTTACAAAGAGAATAGCTGTCAAGCAGTACGTGCATATAGTAATACATTGTATCATGGAAGGTAATCAGTGTAATATGTGTACATGCAATAGTTGTTTGACTGCTATCGCAACAGAAAAATTGACGAGAGAGAAAACCAATTGTTGTCTTGTATTCGGAGTGACTGTATCATGTCATCGACCGTTATGAAGAATGCAAGAAGTCAGGGACGTACATACATACAGTACCAACTGTAGTACATATATGTCCCGCTATGTACAGTACCTGCAACTATCATAGCATGGATTGACAATGATACTTGCAACACCTGGCTTCAAATAAACACTTATTTGCTCACGTGGACAATCGAGCCTCGAGTGATAGAAGAAGAGATCTCTGCACCCCGAGCATTCACACAACCAAAAACACTGTCGTGCTTATTGACCAAAGAAGTTGAATCGGACTCACTCAATTGCACGTCATTACTTTCTATCTCGATTTGAAATTGGAGAGGAAAAACTGGTAGCCCAGAACAACTGCCTCAACTGGTGGTTGTAGTTTGATTTGTTACCATGTGGTGAGCAATCAAAAGTCCAAAACATGGTGAAAAAGTAGTTTAATTTGTCTCGTAGATTTTGAAACTAGATTTATTTTATCCTAACATCTGGCAGTGAGAGGATTTGGGCTTTGACCCTATTCAAATCGGTATGGTTGATAACATGCTCAATGGGGAATGGTTCTGCACCAAAGGGGCATACTTTGCCTTCTCGACCCAGCCGGTTGACTCACCAAAGAGCCTCGCCTATGCCGGCCAATGTCAGGATATTCAGATAGTGATTCTACTTAAACTGGCTTTACACCAAGTCGAACTTACACCGGAAGATCCTGCAAGACAATGCGACCAGTCCACCTGCACCTGTTTTTCTCCTGCCCCACAACATCCAATATTTCGGCTGCCATTGGCTTTCACACCCTCGAGCTCACCCTTCGTGGACATCTGGTACTAGGCACACCACCGGCTGGGTTGCCAGCCTCCCTCACAATGTTTATTGTGCTCATCATCCTCTGGAAGATATGGGACATTCGTGATGCAAAAAATTTCAGACAACTTTGACACTACTGCTCCCGAAGTCATCCAAAACATCTATGCTTAACCCTCAGGTCTCACTGACTGTGATCTATCGAGCTTAAATCCAGTGCCATGTTATGGCGAAACTGGTTTACCTCAATTTGAGAGGGTACTTTCTGAATCTCTTCTACTATGAACTATGCTTGTTTGGCTACATCAAAAATCAATGAATATTTTTCAGGTGGGGAGTGCCCCCTCCCTCCTTAGTTTTTTTCTTTAGAAAGAAATATGATGGAGGCTTTGCACACGTAGCAACCATGTCAACATGACAAGCCTAAATAAAATATCTAGGAATTGATACATTACATTATGAAGGCGGTTGATATTATATATGCACGTGCGTCAGTTTTTGAACTATTAACACAAAAGAAAAATTGATGCGAGAGAAATTTAGTTGTCATCCCGTATTCACGGTGACTATTTATATCATGGATGGATATGAAGAGATGACAAGAGTACGTATATGTCCAACTACATACATTGGTACATGCAAACCACGTGACTTCAATTAAACACTTATTTGTTCACACCAATGATCGGCCCTCGAGTGATAAAATAGGTGCTATTAGTTTGCTCTCTCCACTCTAGAATGCACACAACTAAGAACACTGTTATGTGTATTAGCCATGGAAGTCTAATCGGAGTCGATTGATGAAGGTTGCCAACTAGCTCAGGTTCGAGAGAAACTTCTACCTTGTTATAAAAGTGGATGAAAAATCCGTTGCCCACCAGACCTATTTAACTATCGATTGTAGTTTTGCCTCCTAGATTTTGAAATTAGACAAGTTTGACCCTATTTGAGAGGGTACTTTCTGAATCTCTTCTACTATGAACTATGCTTGTTTGGCTACATCAAAAATCAATGGATATTTTTCAGGTGGGGAGTGCCCCCTCCCACTTAGTTTTTTTCTTTAAAAAGAAACATGACGGAGACTTTGCACACGTAGCAACCATGTCAACATGACAAGCCTAAATAAAATATCTAGGAATTGATACATTGCATTATGAAGGTGGTTGATGTTATATCTGCAATTAGTTTTTTCATAGGCAAACCAAAGGAAAAAAAATCACTACAGTGGAGCGCTCTATGAAGACCCTTGTGGGCTGGCCAATATCCCATTCCTATTTGAGCTTCGACGACAAATAGACGGAGAACGCGTGAAATAGGAGGCGTTGGTCCTATTGGGGGCTCCTAAGTGGCGCCTTAAGCGCCACATGGAGCAACCGGCGCCTATGCAGGCACCTTCATGGGCTGGCCTATTATAAGATCGGCTCCTCGCTTCGCTCCCTTTTAGCTTCTGTCCGTTCGCACGATCAGCTCAGCTCGCTTTTTTTTTTGCTGTATTATGCTATTGGTTCAGGAAAAAAAAGGCCTCCGGCGTTTTAATTTAGAAAAGTACACAAATATGTAAAAAGTTCATTGATTCAAAAAGGTAACAAATTTTAAAAAAAAATCATTGAATAGGAAAAAGGTCATCGAATTTGAAAAAAGTTCATTGAATTTAAAAATAGTTCAACGAATTTTAAAAAAAAGTTCATCAAATTTGAAAATAGTTCATCGACTTTGAATTTTTTTATCATATTTGAAAAAAGTTCATCAAATTTCGAAAAAAAGTTTTGAAAAAAGTTTATCCAAGTTGGAAAATGTTCATTGAATCTGGAAAAACTTCATCAAAAATTAAGAAAAAGTTCATCGAATTTAAAAAAACTTCATCAAGTTTAAGAAAAAGTTCATTGATTTTGCGGAGAAAGCTCACGAAAAAATGAAAACGTTCACTGAACCAGGAATAAAGGGAAAAAAAGAAAAAGGAAAGTAGGTGGACAAAAGGATAAGAAATATGTATGTAGTTTGTTCGATGGCGGGGTGGTCAGTGTGGCGAGCCTCGAATGGGTTGTTTCACGTTTGATTCATGCTTCTCCCGTATTTCTTTTACCCTTTTAAATACAGAAGAAAACGTAGATGGGTCGGACCATTCAAATCGAAAAGAAGCAAGAGGGATGTGCGCTGTTTGGGAAACAACCGATTAACGGGCGCTTAAGGCGCCATTAAGGGTTTGCCGGTCCTATTGCCTGCTTTAAGTCGGGAATTCTCCGTACAGCAGCCTGAGAGGACTCGCGGGTGTACATGTTCTCTTCACTTCAGTAGGTGTACATGTTCCATATTAATGAATGAACATAAAGAACTGCTTCCTCCAGTACACTAGAAAACCGGTTCACCCCCTAAATATTAGAAAACCGGTTCACCTCAAGGACAAAAATTTCTCTGTGTATTTACTGTTTTTACAAAATGTTCAATACTATAAAATATATCAAAGGATTTGAATTTTTTATGAATTTAAAATTTTTCTGAATATAAGAAATATTTATCAATTTGAAGAGTTGTTAAGAAATTTTTAAAACTTCATAGATTAAAAAAATGTCACGGATATAAAAGTGGTCATGTATTTAGAAACTGTTATACAATTTTAAAACGTATTCACTAATTAAAATGGATGTCAGTGTATTCAAAAGAATGTTTGCCAATTTAAAAATATTAACAAATTCGAGAAAGTACTCCCTCCGTTTCTTTTAGTCTGCATATAAAATTTTCCTAAACTCAAACTTCGTAAAGTTTGACCAACTATATATAAAAAACATTCAAAATTCACAATATGAAATCAATATAATTAGATGCATCTTGAAATTAATTTTCATCCTATATAATTTTTGTATTATAAATGTTGACATTTTTGAAGATTAATTTGGTGAAACTTTACATAGTTTGACTTCAAACAAATTTTATACAGAGAGTAAAACGAAATGGAGGGAGGGTTAATCAATTCAAAAATTATTACTTATTTCAAAGAAATGTTCTTGAATTTTAAAAATGTTCACGACATTAGTAAAAAAATTAATGGATTTTAAATCGAAGCAAGAAAGAATAAGGAGGGGCAAGCAAAAATTAACAACCCGAATAGTAAAAATGAAAAATTGATCAAAAACTCATGAAACTGACATAGAAAAAGCCACCTAGAAGCATCCCAAAACTGGTGGATGCTCCCAGAACCTGGTACATGGCATGTTGGAAATAGGCGTCAGTACAGTCTCTGGAAAAAAAAGGTGGCAGTACTATATTTGGCAAAAAGGTGGCAGTCCATTGTTTGATGTGTTAACCCGGTAGAATTAGTTTTGTAAACTTCAAAGTATAGTTCCTATCGGTTTTGGGAAGGTTCGAATCTGGTTTTTCTTTTCTTAAACGTTCATTTATTGGTTTTCAAATACATCACCTTTTTAATAATTGTTGAAACAAAATTCGTATATACATTGAACATTTTTAAGATACGCGCTAAACATTATCAAATACAAAAGATGGACATTTATCTGAAAACAGGTACATTTACCAATTTGGAATGAATGGTGAAGGGTGTCACAGTAGGCGAGCATGCCACCATCATAAACCCAATTTGCCTTGCCGCTCGGTGAGGAGTTCCTATGTGATGCTTTCTGCGTTAAATTGCTGCGCTTTAGTATTGGCACGTCGTTCGCAGTCCGCCGATTGGGCCGGCCCTCACAGAAAAGCAGAGCTCTATGGTTGGGAATCGAACACAGGACTGCCTACTTGTGCATGCTCCCTACTAGCCACTACGATGGAAGAGATCGATTGATCAATGTACATACGTGTGGTGCTTAGAACATGTGCATACGTGTGGTGTGCCATCTATCAAAATAGAATAGCGTATGTTATTTTGAACACAAACGGCTTTATTCATATAATAACGGTACAACTACAATTTTACATAACAAACTTTGCAAGATAGAAAAACAACAAGCCCTAACACCGACGGTTTCCATTGTCGAGTAAAGCATAATGCAGCATGGAACCATTGGCGCCACGATGAACACTCCACCAAGGGAGTCCTTTCTGAGGTGTTTTAACCCGCTCGAGCTACCTGGGCTGTCCGGCAGTGGCGGAGCTTCGAAGAAAATGCTGGGCGGGCCAACTCAAAGAAAAGCACAACTATCCAGTCTGCAACTACCCATGACTTTTTCATTGTTGCTTTTCTGTATGGTTTTTGGCCTATGTGAGCATAGTATTTGCTTATACTCGTACCCTATAGCAGGTGACCCGACAAATTACTCTGGAGGTTTCGCTTTTTTTTGTAAAACAAGAAGAAGGCTTGCCGATGCAAATTACTCGGGAATTGAAGATGCAGTGCACGATTGCTTGTTACCTGGGTCACCGGCTGGAACGCTACTCGCTGTGACGCTGCTGGCTTGGATCGACGAGTACTATCCCGAACAGACGTGTGCATGGTTACTGGAGTGGGCTAAAAAGCACAGGTATTATTTTATATTTTGCCCAAATCCTGGGCGGGCCATGGCCCAGGTTTGCCCCAACTAAGCTCCGCCCCTGCTGTCCGGGATCAGAAACTGATGAATGCACGTTGACCGTGACGGCGAAGTCCTTAGATCTACAACATCTGCATTGGTGTAGAAAGAAATTGTCGCCCGCAACCATTGGGAAGGAAGAAGAGCATAACCATCTTGCAGAGGAACCACACATCAACTATTTAGATCCGAAGTGAGCCCCCAGATCCGGGGACACGAACTCTCACATGCCCTTCGTTGGTTTCTGATTGGACGGTGTCGAGGTGGGAAGAGAGCGAAGAGTTCTTATTTTAGCACTCCGTCATCGCCGCCGCCACCACATCGTTTTCACCGTGTAATATAAAACCTAAGGATAAAAAATGAAACACACAGGTGGGATGCCACTCCCCTCTTCACCGGTGGGTTGCTAGGCAGGGAAGAGTAGGGCTACCAATTAAAAGTGCAATCTTGTTCTTAAAGAATATTTTTGATATTGATGACAAATCTACATATAGGGGACTAACCATGTTTGCTAAGTATATACACAGGTCGTCAGTCCTCTAGTTTTTTTTCTAACGAGCATCATGATCACATCATATGAGATTTTACTCAAGCAAATTATCAATGAGGAAAGGAGCAAACAAAGATGAAGCATTGTGCTCTTTTATATTTCTTGAGTAATAGCAATCCCGCACTATTAAGAGGGGATTCGAGGTGTAGGTTCAAGACTTGCTCACATTTTGTCTCACAAACAATTTTTCACAAAAGACCAAAATCCCTAGCAAAACCCCTTAGCCAAAACCTACGACTTCTCCTAGCTGGATCATCCGGACGGCTCCCCAGATCATCCGGGCTAAACCCGGATCAGCCGGACCTTGTTCCGGATCATCCGGATAATATGCGGTTTTCATCACAGAACGGTGTGGCTGAAGCCGGATGAAGCCGGATCGTCCGGCCGTTCTTCCGGATCATCCGGGCTATGCCCCGGATCTTCCAGATCCTGTTCTGGATCATCCGGGAAATCTTGCCCCTGTTTTTCACAGAACCCAGATAGTTGTAGCCGGATCGTCCGGCCAGGCATCCGGATCATCCGGGATATGTACGGATCGTCCGGGGCGACCTCCGGTCTGTCCGGGCTGCTCGCAGCTCTGCTGCTACCATCTGCATCCGGGCCTTCAGCCATATTAATCCGGACAATGTCCAGATCATCTGGGTGGTGTCCCAGATCATCCGGGCTGGCCAACTTCTGTCCAAACGGCTCAATTCTGGACGTGGTATAAATAGTCCCTTACCTCTTCGAGATAAGGTGGAAAACTTCACACAAACACGCCTCAAGAACACCAGTGCTCCCCCTCTCTTGCTCATATACTAAATCCTAGATCACGGCTTGATTCTTGAGAGTTTCGAAGAGTTGTTCCAATCAAAAGAAAGATCTTCTCCCTCTCCTTCTTGTGACCAAAGCAAATCGTGGTTTGAGCAAGTCTTGTGTCTTTCCTCTTGGATCTTGTTACTCTTGGAGGTTGGAGACTCCTAGGCAGTAGGAGTCACTTGGTGAGGAATCAACCATTGTGATTACCCCCGAAAAGTTTGTGAGGCTTTGGAGACCACCCCAAGGTCTACCACTAGTGGTTGAGAAACGCCTTCGTGGTGTTGTCTCAAAGAGAGAATAGGGTGAGCCTTCGTGGCGTTGGTGTGCCTTCGTGGTAACATCCACCTCTCTAAACGGTGACGTAGCTTCCCTCCAAGGAAGTGAACATCAGCATACATCCTCGTCTCTCGGAGTTGCGGTTATTCCTAACCCTAACTCCCTACTTGTGGTTATTTGTCTCTTGCACTTACATTTATCATATTGTGCTTGCTTCTCATATATTTGTGCCACTTGTTTATCTTGCTTAGCACTTAGTACTACACTTGCAATTGTTAGGCTCACCTTCATATTCCGCATAATTGCCTAAAATTGCTAAGTAATAATTAAAATTTGTAATTGTACCTATTCACCCCACCCCCCTCTAGGTCCATCTCGATCCTTTCAATTGGTATCAGAGCCTCGTGCTCTATTCTTGTGGCTTAACCGCCTTAGAGCGAGATGAACCCAGATGGGACTCCCTTGGTTGCAGATCCGAAGGATAAAGGCGAGGCTTCTTCTGAAGTCAAGTCCTTTACGTCTGAGGATCCGGAACGGGCCCTTGCTAAGCAAAAAGAGGAGCATGATGCTTCTCTTGAGGCCTTGGTCCAAATGAGATTAGCCACGTTGTCCACGGTGCTTGCACCACTCTCGGGTGGTGCGGCTTCGAGGCCAACTTTGCCTGCTCCGTCACTTGGTCAACAACCTCCTAGCAATGAACACTCCAGTGTTCCTTGGCTTTATGCAAGACCTCAGGTTGAGAAACCGAGATATAATCCTCAAGGCAAACCTCCTTTACTTATAGTGCCACTTCCGATTTTGCCTTGTGGAGAGTTGCTATGCAGGATCATCTTCGACATGGAAACGATGAGATGCTGGAGATCATGGAGTATGGTTATCATGTGGTTGATCCAAAGAACCCTACACCAAGAGAAATCTATGACAAGAATATCAATGATACTACAATCATGTGTATAAGGAGAGGTATGGATGACAAGCAAAGGAGACCATTCATACACATCACAAGTGCCAAGGAACTATGGGAAAGTATTATAAGATCCTAGACTGGCACCTCTACCCTCCGGAGTGCTCATTATGAAATTGCCAAGGGGCAATTGCAAAACTTTTGTATGGAGAAAGGTGAAACCCCCAATCAACTCCATGAGCGTCTCATGACCCTCACTGCCGACATTGAGCCGTGTGAGTGTGACAAGACACAAGATGGATTCAACATGACTAAGCGATTCCTTGTGGATAAGTTGCTTCCCCATATCACCATCAAATGGTGTGGGACATAAGACAACACCATGCCTTCAAGGAAATGACTACAGATGACATCATATCCACCTTCCAACTATTTGAAGAGTCAAAGCTAATGCCACAAAACATCTTGCCATGCATGGTACCCCATCATGAAAGATCAATCATGCATTGAAGGCCAAGCATGTATGTGAAGATGAGCAAAGTGATGAGGAAGAATAAGATGATGATGATGAAGATGGTGATGAGATTGAATCCGATGAGGGCCCTTCATATGAAGACATGAAGAAGTTTAGCGTGGGAAAATTCAATGGAAGATTTCAAAAGAAGAAAGTAAGAAAATGCTACAACTATGAAGAAACCAACCACTTCTCCAAGGAGTGCCCTTATGAGAAGAGAGAGGATAAACCAAGGTTTCCCAAGACCTTTCCCAAGAAGAAGTTGCCAAATCCTTTGAACTCCAAGCTCAAAAAGAGAGATGGGAAAGCAATGGTTGCTCAAGAAGAATCCGATCTAGATGATGTTAGTGGTGTTGCCGGAGTTGCTCAAGACTCTCAAAACACTTTGAGGTTAGTAAACAAGAGTGGTGATGTGGTCACCTACAACTACATGAAAGACTACAAGGGCAACGCTCACAAGTGCCTAATGGCAAAGGCCGTGGTAGAAGATGGAGAGGACCAAAGCTCTCCTGACAAGGTCAAGGTAACTCCACGATCAAATCCTCCTCTTTTCACTCCTTCTACTCCTAGTGATGAGTATCTTGATGCGGAGGATAGTTATGAGGATGATGATCTAGATGATCCTATGCTTGCTAAACTTAATAAGTTCATGTGCTCCCTCAAAGGAAAGAAGCTCACTATGTTTCGTATGCTTATGGAGATGGTGAGTAAGCACACCATCACCATTAAGGAACTCGAAACCCTCGTCACCGAGGAAAAGGAAAAATGTGAAATCCTTGAGCGGAAAGTCCAATATGAGGAAGCACGAAATGATGAACTATGCTTAAAAATTGGTGCAAACATTGATGTTCATACTAAAGATCTTGCCTCCTTGAAAAAGGCTATTGACTCTTGCGAAGAGTTGATGAATGATAAAAGTAAGCTTGTTGAAGTCTCATGCTTCTCTCTCTAAGGATTGTGAGCTTCTATCTGTGTCCCTCAAGACTAAGGAAGAAGAGCTCACCCTTCTTACAAAGAGTTTTGAGACGCTCAAACTTACTTATCTTGAAACTCTAGGAAAGGCTTACTCTTCTCCTATTATCAATGTTGATGCTTGTACTACTAACTCTAGTAGTGATCTAGCATCTATTCTTGAGGAAAATCGCTTTCTCAAGGCTCAAATCGAGAAAGGTCTCATGACATGTGCTCAAGGGCAAAAGAACCTTAATAAGGTATTGAGCCAACACAATGAGGTGTTTTTCAAAGAGGGACTCGGGTTTGACCAAGCACAAGCAAGAACAAGACGTCCTCTCAAAAGTGCACAACCCCTCTAAAGGAAACATTTGTACGAGAAGGGCACAAGGAGAAAGGTAAGGTTGTTAGTGGGAAGGCCACAAGGGGCATGCCCACTCTCAACAAGCCAAAAGAGTTCATGCCTCCATCCTATGTACTTCGTAAGACTAAGGATGGAGAAGTTTATGCAAAATTTGTTGGTCCTCGAAATGCATTCCGATTCTATGCTATTTGGGTCCCTAAGACCCTTGTGACTAACTTGAGAGGTCCCATTGCAAAATGGGTGCCTCTAACCAAGTCATAATTGTGTGTAGGTTGCCTTCTCCGGTGGAGTAAAATGGGTGATTGATAGTGGATGTACCAATCATATGACCGGAGATAGCAAATTGCTCTACGATTTCATGGAAGCTATTCAACCATTCATGAGCATTATGTTTGGTGGAGGTTCAAAAGGACAGGTACTCGGGTTGGGCAAGGTGGCTATCACAAATGACATGTCTCTTGCAAATGTCATGCTTGTCCAATCCCTTAAATACCATTTGCTTTCTGTTCGCCAATTGGCTTCTGTTGGTTATGATACACTCTTTGGACTAACGGATGTGAAAGTCTTTAAGAGAGATACTCTCGAAGTGGCCTTTGTTGGAGAGTTGGATGGCAACCTTTACACGGTTGATTTCTCGAAAGAGAGCACATTCCATGCAACTTGTCTAATGGCCAAGGCCGACAAGGGGTGGCTATGGCATCGCCGGCTAGCCCATGTCGGCATGAGAAATCTTCAAGATCTCTTAAAGGGGAATCACATCCTTGGACTAACCAATGTCTCTTTTGAGAAAGATCGTGTGTGTAGTGCATGCATAGCCGGGAAGCAACATCAATCAAAGCACCCACCCAAGAACATTGTGTCTACTTCAAGGCCCCTGGAGCTCCTTCATGTGGATCTTTTTGGGCCTCCTTCATGGGATAGTCTTGGTGGGAAAAAGTATGGACATGTCATTGTTGATGATTACTCAAGATATACATGGGTGTTTTTCCTCAAGTCCAAGGACGAGATGAAGATCACCTTCATCGATTTTGCCAAGCAAGAACAACGCAAGTTTGACAAAGAAATCTTGGCAATAAGAAGTGACAATGGCTCTGAGTTCAAGAACTATACCTTGGAAGAATTCCTTAGTGATGAAGGGATTGAGCATCAATATTCAGCTCCATACACTCCTCAGCAAAATGGTGTAGCCGAAAGGAAGAACCATACACTTGTGGAGATGGCAAGGTCCATGTTGGATGAATACAAGTCAGCACAATGTTTTTGGGCCGAGGCAGTTAACACTGCATGCCATGCATCAAACCAGCTCTTCCTCCGCACAATATTGGAAAAGACTCCATATGAGCTCCTAACTGGGAACAAGCCAAATGTCAAGTACTTTCGTGTATTTGGGTGCAAATGTTTCATCCTCAACAAAAGAGAACGGTTAGGAAAATTTCAATCCAAAACAATTGAGGGCATATTTGTTGGCTATGGATCAAACTCTCACGCCTATAGAGTCTACAACAAATCCAATGGATGTGTTGTAGAAACTTGTGACGTGGTGTTTGATGAATTTAATGGCTCCCGTGGGGAGCAAGTTGATCTAAGTGATGTAGGTGAAGAAGATTCTTCTCAAGATATTTTGACCATGGGTGTTGGTGCACTTCTTCCTATGGAACAAGAACCTCATGATGATGAAGAAGAAGATGGAAGCTTCACACATCATCAAACTACTTCAACACCCATACCATCACAAGTTCCTATTGCTCAACCGATGCCCTTAGCCCAAGTAGAAGAAGATGATCAAGTTCCTCTTCATGATAATCTTCAAGAACAAGATCATCATCAAGGGCAAGAACAAGAAAGTCCAATCATTGATGATGAACCTCAACAAATGCAATATGAACAAGAAGATCTTCCTCCACACATTAATGATCCATATGTTGAGGACGTGGATGATGGACATGAAGTTGAACCTCGAGAAACTCTAACCTCCATCATGCCTCGAGTGGCCGGTCGTGTTGATGTTGACAAAATTCTCACCGGCATATCGGAAGGTAGAGTCACTCGTAAACAGTTGACTAACTTTTGTGCTCACTTCTCGTTTGTGTCTAGTGTTGAACCTCTCAAGGTACAAGATGCATTGATGGACAACGATTGGCTCGTTGCTATGCAAGAAGAGTTGAACAGTTTTGAACGCAACCAAGTGTGGTCATTAGTCAAGAGGCCAACTACGGAACACAATGTCATTGGAACAAAATGGATTTTCAAGAACAAGCAAGATGAGAATGGTATAATCATCCGCAACAAGGCAAGGTTAGTGGCACAAGGGTACTCACAAGTTGAAGGTTTGGACTTTGGTGAGACCTTTGCCCCCGTTGCCCGTCTTGAATCCATTCGCATCTTACTTGCTTATGCTGCTTTCAATGGATTTACATTGCATCAAATGGATGTAAAGAGTGCTTTCCTTAACGGTCCTCTACAAGAAGAAGTATATGTGTCACAACCACCTGGGTTCGTTGATTCCGATCACAAAGACTATGTGTATAAACTTCATAAGACTCTGTATGGCCTCAAACAAGCACCTCGTGTTTGGTATGATCATCTTCAGAAGTTTTTACTCGATGATGGTTTTGTGAGAGGGGTGATCGATCCCACTCTTTTTACTAAGAGGGACAAGGGTGATTTGATCTTATGCCAAATCTATGTAGATGATATAATTTTTGGTTCTCCTAACATTCATTTGTGCAAGAAGTTTGCGGACTCCATGACCAAGAATTTCGAAATGTCACTCAATACGGATTTGAAGTTCTTTCTTGGATTTCAAATTCAACAATTTCAAGAAGGAATTTTCTTGTCTCAAGAAAAATACCTCAAGGATATCCTAGATAAGTTCGGCATGACTGATGCTAGTCCATGTAAGACACCCATGCCAATCAAAATTTTACTCACTGAAGACACCAACAGTATCCCTTTCGACCCATCTAAATACCACTCTATGATTGGTTCATTGCTTTATCTTTGTGCATCTAGACCACACATCATGTTTAGTGTATGCATGTGTGATAGATTTCAAGATTCCCCTAGGGAAAGTCATCATAAGGCGGTTAAGCATATTCTTAGATACCTTGTTCACACCCCAAAGTTGGGTCTATGGTACCCCAAGGATGCTAAGTTTGATCTCATTGGGTACACAGATGTGGATTGGGCTGGATACAAAGTGGATCGTAAGTCCACCTCCGGTGCTTGTCAATTTCTTGTTCGCCCCTTGGTAAGTTGGTCCTCGAAGAAACAAAATTGTATTGCCCTCTCTACCGCAGAAGCTGAATACATTGCAGCCGGCAGTTGTGCAACTCAATTACTATGGATGAGACAAACCTTGAAGGATTATGGTATCACTTATAGACATGTGCCTCTCCTATGTGATAATGCAAGTGCCATCACTATTGTTGAGAACCCCAAGGATCATCTCCGCACCAAGCACATTGATATTAGGTATCACTTCTTGAGAGATCATGTGGAAAAGGGTGATATTCACATCGATCATGTTGGTACAGATTTGCAACTTGCAGATATTTTCACCAAACCATTGGATGAAGCAAGGTTTTGTCGACTTAGGCGTGAACTTGGTATCTTGGAGCTTGACAACATTATGTAAAATCTAGTACCCATGCATGCATTTTCATGATGTTTTGTCTTGATGTAGGCATATTCTTAGGAGGAGACACTCAATTCATGAGTACTCTCACCCTACATAATGCATAAATAGAACCAACACTCTCAAAGTCACTATGACACTTATTTTGTGTTCATAGTACTTTAAAATGATGGAGTAATAATCATGGGTCCAAAAGTTCAAATTTTTAGTCTCCCAAGTTATGTATACTCAAACATGGTGACTTAGCCTACAACTCTTTTTAGTTGTTTATATGGGTTTCAGATATTGTTGTGACTAAAGCTACTTATATATATATATATATATATATATATATATATATATATATATATATATATATATATAAACGTCATCACCTCATCACTCTTCACAACATCAGAACTAGCTCTCGGCACTCTGGCTGGCCGGATCATCCGGATGTCCGTCCGGACGTCCGGTCTATGCTCCCCTGTCTGCCCGGATATTCGAGCTCATACCCGGACATCTGGACCCGTCCGGATCATCCGGGGATCCTTCCGGACATCCAGGTGGGTCTTCGCACTGCCCAGTAACATATCGGGCCGTGTGGGCACAGGGGGTTATTCCCCTGTTTCCCTCTCGACCCCATCCTCTCACCCCTGCCTCCGGCGGCTACTCGTTGGGCCGCCCCGCCAGTCTGGCCAGCCAACTGTGTGGATCTCGCCCTCACGTGTTGTCATCGCCTCGATCTACTCCCTCCTTACGCTGTTTTCCCCGGGGCCGATTGCATCCTCCACAATCTCGGCCTCTGTCCCCAACTCCGCCATGGTGGTCGGCCGTGGTGGTACTGGCCGGAGCTTCAAGTCGACATCTTCGGGCCCCTCTCATGGTATCTCATCTGCTTCTCTCCTCTTTTTCCCCTATTACTCATCTAGGTTTAGTTGTTCATCTAGTTGCCCCCCTTTTCTTTCCAATGCGTGTGCGCAGAACCACGTCGCCAAGCATCAACGGACTCCGAAGAGGCTGCTCGTCCACTCAAGAAAGCGTCGGGTCGTGCTCGTCCGTCCTATGCTGGGCAGGACAACCCTGACTATGAGGACGAACTCCATGAGGAAGAGCTCGTGCCGGTTCGCCCCACGACCAAAGCAAAAGAAGAAGAAAGCGGTTTCTGCCTCAAGCTCGCAGTCTGCCACACCTACTGGTCTCATCTTATCCATGGCCAACCCCACCAACCGTGGCCGTCGTACTATCAACTATCAGTCCATGGACACCTCTGAGTATGCTGCGTTAAGGAGTGATGTCAACCAATTTGCCCCCTCGGCCAATGCAACCGATCCTTGGTTTCGCACCTTGGTTCAACAGGACATCTATCAATCAGTCATTGCTCGTCTAGGGTTCTCTCCTCAGCATTATGTGAACTTGGATTACATTGAGAAAAATCCAACCAAGTTCGATGGTGTGTTAGAGAAGATTGAGGACATGGGGCTGCGTCGTGCTATGAATCTTCACTGTGATTGGAATGAGGCTGCCATTCGGCAATTCTATGCCACGTGTTTCTTCCATCCGGATCGTTCTATCACTTGCATAACTCACCATTCTCAGTTCATTGTCTCTTTTGAGGAGTTTGCTGCTGCCTTGGGCATGCCCGAATCTGAGGCCTCTCTTTTTCGGATCCATGAGATGAACCCCAAGTTTGAGGCTATGCACATCAGTGCTTGTAGTTGTCTCACCATGCCCACCACTCAGCTATCCATAGTGCAGCAAAGCAAGGAGCTTAATGATGTCAGTATCTTCCGTCTCAAATACCGGTGGCTTTTTCGGTGTATCCTAAACTCCATTGCTCCCAAGAAAGGGGATCGTGGGATGGATCGGGCCTACAACATTGATTTGATGTACTACTCACGGAAGAATCCCACTCGTCCCATTGATATGGCAGATTTTCTTTGGCATGAAATTCGCATGGCTAGTTGTCTGAAGGTTCGTACTCTTCCACATGCTCCTTTCATTCAGACCGTCATTGACCCTGTCTTCACTTTCCCCATCAATAAGACCAACATTCACTCCATGTGGAATCCGCGTGATGAGACTTCTAGGGGCAAGGCTCCTGCTCCTTCGTGTGGTGAGAGCTCTTCTTGCCACACCAAACCTTTCGTCAAGCCGTTTGACCGCCTTGCTCGCTTTATTAGGAAGTCCCATAAAGCTAACTTTGACACCTGCCGCTACACCGCTACTCACATTGCTACCGAGGAGGTTCGCCGCATCTCTGAGGCAAATGCTCTTAGGGCACGCCTCCATGCGCGTCCTGGCAGTCCTGTCGAGCCTGATGAGCCTATTCCTGATCGGCTTCCTCTTCCAGAGGTTGACTTTCCTTCTGCCGCTGATTTTCCCGAGTTCTTCCTTGCACCTGCTGATCTGAGTGATGGTGATGATGATGATGAGGAGGATGCTGAGTGATCCTCCTACTTTCTCAGCCGTCTTTCCCTTTTTCGGTACTTGCTGTCAAGGGGGAGATGTAATTCTTAGGAGGAGTATGAGTGTGTGTCTAGTATGCTTAGAGCTCTAGTTAAGTGGACTCGTTATTATTATTGTAATGGTACTATGGTACTATGGTCATGTGTTATGATACCTTGTACGAGTTTATGAGTTATGAGTCTATGTCACCATGCAAGTGCTTAAGTATGTTGTCTTCATTCGTTGCTTATCATTGATTATGTTGATTTTAATGGTGTATGTCTACACTACTGTTACAACACTATATTCCGAATGAGGGCATCAACTCCATATGTGCATGTTTTTGTATTTTTATCACTTTATTCCATGCATACATTAAGGGGGATCTCTCCCTAAAACACATCCCTATGCATACATTAAGGGGGAGCTCTTCCTAAAACACATACCTATGCATACATTAAGGGGGAGCTCTTCCTAAAACACATACCAGACTATTCTCCTAGAATTATTCGCGTCACATTTCACTTGTTGAGTGCTATATGTAGTTTGTCATCAACTACCAAAAAAGGGGGAGATTGAAAGTGCAATCTTGCTCTTAAAGAATATTTTTGATATTGATGACAAATCTACATATAGGGGACTAACCATGTTTGCTAAGTATATACACAGGCCGTCAGTCCTCTGGTGTTTTTTTTCTAATGAGCATCATGATCACATCATATGAGATTTTACTCAAGCAAATTATCAATGAGGAAAGGAGAAAACGAAGATGAAGCATTGTGCTCTTTTATATTTCTTGAGTAATAGGAATCTCGCACTATTAAGAGGGGATCCGAGGTGTAGGTTCAAGACTTGCTCACATTTTGTCTCACAAACAATTTTTCACAAAAGACCAAAATCCCTAGTAAAACCCCTTAGCCAAAACCTACCACTTCTCCTAGCCGGATCATCCGGACAGCTCTCCAGATCATCCGGGCTAAACCCGGATCAGCCAGACATTGCTCCGGATCATCCGGATAATATGCGGTTTTCATCACAGAACGGTGTGGATGAAGCCGGATGAAGCCGGATCGTCCAACCGTTCTTCCGTATCATCCGTGTTGTGCCCCGGATCGTCCGGATCCTGTTCCGGATCATCCGAGAAATCTTGCCCCTGTTTTTCACAAAACCCAGATAGTTGTAGCCGGATCGTCCGGCCAGGCATCCGGATCATCCGGGATATGTCCGGATCGTCTGGGGTGACATCCGGTCTGTCCGGGCTACTCGCAGCTCTGCTGCTACCATCTGCATTCGGGCCTTCAGCCAGATTAATCCGGACAATGTCCAGATCATCCGGGTGGTGTCCCAGATCATCCGGGCCGGTCAACTTCTGTCCAAACGGCTCAATTTTGGACGTGGTATAAATAGTCCCTTACCTTTTCGAGATAAGGTGGAACACTTCACACAAACATGCCTCAAGAACACATGTGCTCCCCCTCTCTTGCTCATATACTAAATCCTAGATCCCGGCTTGATTCTTGAGAGTTTCGAAGAGTTGTTCCAATCAAAAGAAAGATCTTCTCCCTCTCCTTCTTGTGACCAAAGCAAATCGTGGTTTGAGCAAGTCCTGAGTCTTTCCCCTTGGATCTTGTTACTCTTGTAGGTTGGAGACTCCTAGGCGGTAGGAGTCATTCGGTGAGGAATCAACCATTGTGATTATTACCCCCGGAAAGTTTGTGAGGGTTTGGAGACCACCCCAAGGTCTACCACTAGTGGTTGAGAAACGCCTTCGTGGTGTTGTCTCAAAGAGAGAATAGGGTGAGCCTTCATGGCGTTGGTGTACCTTCGTGGTAACATCCACCTCTCTAAACGGTGACGTAGCTTCCCTCCAAGGAAGTGAACATCGGCATACATCCTCGTCTCTCGGAGTTGCGGTTATTCCTAACCCTAACTCCCTACTTGTGGTTACTTGTCTCTTGCACTTACATTTATCATATTGTGCTTGCTTCTCATATATTTGTGCCACTTGTTTATCTTGCTTAGCACTTAGTACTACACTTGCAATTGTTAGGCTCACCTTCATATTCTGTATTATTGCCTAAAATTGCTAAGTAATAATTAAAATTTGTAATTGTACCTATTCACCCCCCCTCTCTCTAGGTACATCTCGATCCTTTCACCAATGCAGCAGCATGTGGGCAAGCTTTGGCGGCTACTACTAGGGTTAGGGACGCATGGTCTGCCACCAATCTTGGGTAGACTTAGGTGACTATTAGCCATCCCAGCGCATGAGCAGCACAACAAAGAAACTGAGCAACACTCAAGGGTTGTATTTTCTCTCTTTTATTGCTTTTACTGGTTTTAGTATCCCCCCCCCCTTTTTCCTTTTTAGTTTTTTTTTGTTTTCACCAAATGTTCACACTTTTTTTTGAAACATTCCTCTTTAAAAAAGCATATAATTTTTTTTAAATGTTTCAATTTTCATTTATTCAAATATGTTTGTATTTTTAGTGGTCTGCAAACACAAGTTACAAAAAATCTGCATGTCTTTTCAAAAAATTATTCAGTATATTTTGAAAATGTGAACGTTTTTCAACTATTGTTCTCAAATATTTATAAGTGTTCACCTTGTAAAAATTCACTATCTAGAATAAATCATTTTTATATGATGCAATAAATTTTCGAAGAAGCAGTCACTTTTTTCATAGGCAAACCAAAGGTAAAAAATCGCTTCAGTTGAGCACTCCACGTAGGCCCTCATGGGCTGGACAATATCCCATTCCTATGTGAGATTCGACGACAAATAGACGGAGACCGCGTGAAATAGGAGGCGTCGGTCCTATTGCCTGCTTTAAGTGGGGAATTCTCCATATAGGAGCATGAGAGGACTCACACCGGCCCATTTGGAGACATAGGTTCGCTTTACTTCCGTAGGTGTACATTTCCATATTAATGGATGAACTGGTTCAACACGTAAAAAACTAGGAAACCAGTTCACCGCATGGAACAAATAGCTCTGTGTCTTCACTATTATTACAAAATGTCCAATACTATAAAATATGTCAAATGATTTGATTTTTTATGAATTTAATTATTATATGAATATAATAAATATTCATCTACTTTAGAACTTGTTAAGAAATTTCTAAAACTCCATAGATTTTCAAAATATCACGGATATAAAAGTGGTCACTTATTTTGAAAATGTTAAAAAAAGTTAAACATATTCACTAATAGAGAAGGATGTCGGTGAATTCAAAAGAATGTTTGCTAATTTAAAAATAGTAACAAATTCAAGAAAGTACTCCCTCCGTTTCTTTTAGTATGCATTTAAAAATTGCCTAAAGTCAAATTTTAAAAGTTTGACCAACTATATAAGAAAAAAAATTCAACATTCACAATATGAAATCAATATCATTAGATGCATCATGAAAAGAATTTTCATATTGATCAATATCATTAGATGCATCATTGTAAAAGTTGATATTTTGTAGGATAAATTTGTTTAAACTTTACGTAGTTTGATTTCAAACCAATTTTGTACGCAGAGTAAAAAGAAAGTGAGGGGGTATTTATGAATTCAAAAATTATTACTGCTTTCAAAGAAATGTTCATGAATTTCAACAATGTTCAGGAAATTATTAAAAAATGATTTAAAATCAAAGTAAGAAAGAAAGAGGATGGGCAAACAAAAAATAGTAAAAATAAAAAATTGACCAAAAAAGCATGAAACTGAAATAGAAAAAGCCACCTGGAAGCATCCCGAAACTGGTGTATGCTTACAAAACCTGGTACATGGCATGGCCCATTACGGATCACTGTGATGTTGGAAATGGGCGGCAGTACAGTTTCTCAGAAATAAAAGGTGGCAGTACTATATTTCGCTTAGTATCGCATCGCTCCAATAATTCGTTTGATGTGTTAACCAGATAGAATTAATTTTGCAAGCTTGTAAGTACAGTTCTTATTGGTTTTGGGAAAGTTAGAATCAGTTCTTTCATTTCTTAAACGTTCATTTATTGGTTTTTACCAGTTTTGTGTTTTTGGTTTTCAAATACATCATACCTTTTAAATAAACGTTGAAACAAAAATCGTATATATGTTGAACATTTTGAAGATACGTGGTAAACATTATCAAATACAGGATTAACATTTATCTGAAAACATGAACATTTACCATTTGGAATGAATGGTGAGCTATATCAAAAAAATAATGAACAATAGAATGCATGAACAACTGTTAAATGCACATAAGTTTTTTTTTCAAAAACATAAAAATATAATTTCACACAAATTGAATATTTCTAAATTATTTCATGAAATATATTTAAACGGCTAGCATCTTTATGTGTTATGAACATTTTCTATATACATGAAGAATAATTTTTAAAACACAGCGTGCATTTTCTAAATATATTAAGAATAATTTTCAAAAAAAGCATTGTATATTCATACAGAGAGCAAAGTAATTTTAAAATACAATATGAATTTGTTTTAATGCATGATCATCATTTCTTAATATACATGATAAAATCAGTTTAAAATGTCATAAGCATCTTTGAATGATACTAATATTGATTAAAGTCATGAAATTGTTTTTCACATCTGAACAATTTTTATGGCTTGAATGTTTTTAACATATCATTATTATTATGAAATTACGTGAAGACTATAGAGAAACCTACAGACTGTAGTGGGCCGGCCATGAAGGGTGTAATAAGTAGGCGAGCATGCAACCATCGTAAACGGGCGCCCCTATGTCTCGCTGAAGGTAGCCACCAGTAGGGCCGCCCTGGCGTGAGGGAACCAACAGCCACGTTATCTGTTTCTCTTTTTTTCACGTTTTTAGTTTTCGTTTTTGCTTTCTTCTTATGCTTTTTATAATTTCAAATATTAAAAATAAGTATATTACCAAAACCACTCTACATTAAAACCTTTGAAAAATGTTGACCAATCATTATAAAAATGTTAAATATGTATGGAGAAAATATTTATCACATATACAAAAAATGTATATAAAAATAAACTGTGCACAAAATACTTTTTTATATCTATTTAGAAAATATCAAGTATCCGAAAAAATGTTGACAAGTGTTTGAAAAATGTTAAGCAAGCGCTTGGAAAAGGATAAATGTGTATAGATAAAACATTGACCATATATTCTAAAAACAATGAAACAAATTTTCTCATGTGTGTGTGTGTGTGTGTGTGTGTGTGTGTGTGTGTGTGTGTGTGTGTGTGTGTGTTTGTGTTAATCAAGCACTTGAAAATTTTGAAACAAGTATTTGAAAAAGGTAAAATGTGTTTAGAAAAACTATTCACCATGTTTTAAAAATATGTTACTATTGCATTTTAAAAAATGTTAATCAAGCATCTGACAAATGTTCAAATGTGCATAAAAAATGTTGACCAGGAATTAGAAAATGTTAGTCAATCATTTGATTTTTTTTATAATTGTGCATTGGAAAAAAATAATGGTGTATTTAAAAAATGTTAATCAAGCATTGAAAAATGTTAAGATGTGTATACAAAAGATGTAGACCATGTATTGAAAAATGTTAAATTTGTATTGGAAAAATGGTAAGCTTGTATTAGAAAAAATGTTGTTGACATATAAAAAAATGTAGAATGAAAATCAAAAGAAACACCGAAAACCAAAAAATGGAAACCGTAAAAGAAACAAAATAAACCAAAAGAACAAAGAAAATGGAAATAAAACCAAAGAAACAAATGAAGAAAATGATAAAAACAGACAAGATAAAAGAAAAGAAACGACAAAATAAAATTCACCTGAAGAAAACTGAATAAAACCGAAGAAAATGGAGAAAGAAAAGATAGAAAAAACCTGTTGAAAAAACCCAGGAAAACCATTGAAAAACCGGATGTTATTTACTCTCATATGTCGGGCCCCTACTGTTTGACAGGAAATGATAGCTAACCTAATTTATATGCGCTGTCTGTTATCATGGAGGTCCCATGATCAAATCCCGGTACTTCTGTTTTTTCCTTCTCATTTTCTCTTTTATGTATATAAGCTAATGGGCCGGCCCATCATTGTAGATGCTTAAGCGAGAGAACCTTGCAACTCGATTGACACGATATATAGCATTCACGACATTTGCCTTGCCGCTCGCTCTGCAGAGAACTATCGGTAACTCGCAAAGATAGCGATCCAAGCGAGACATGTCCCGGCGGATCAAACGGTATACTCACAGTAAGGCCCCGCAAACAACACTAAAAAAACTTCTTCCCCGAACCCTTTTTTTTGTTTGTTTTACGGTCTCTTTTGTTTGTTTTTTCTTTTTTTTCTTTTTTCATATATTGGTTTTTTTCTTATTTTTCGTTTTTGTTTTTGTTTCATTTTCATTTTTTGTTTCTTTTTTGTTTTCCTTTTTTTCAAGTTGGTTTTTCTTTTTCAAAAAATGATTGCACTTTTGCAAATGAGCAATTGCAAAACATTCGTGTTAAAAAGTTCAAAATCTCATAAAACGCTCTTGTTTTCAAATTTTGGCCAGTAGTTTCAAAATTAGGTCGCATATTTCAAAATAATATTCCTGTTCCGCAAATTTTGAGTGGGGATATCAAAAAGTGTTCCCTTTTAAAAATTGTTCCCAAAATTAAGAAAATGTTTGTGGTTTCCAAATAGTGCTCCGGAGTTTCAATATTTTCATGTATTAAAAAATTATTTATGTTTCAAAATTTTGTTTGGAATTTCAAGAAATATCCGGATTCTGAAAAATGTTCACATTTTCAAAAATAATCGGAAGTTACAATAAATGTTCCTCTTACAAAGATCATGATCTTTAAAAAGGTTTACATTTTATAGAAAATATTATAAATCTTTCAAAATTTATTCACAAATTTGAAAATTGTCCATGCCCAAAAATAATTCTTGGAGGAATCAAATCCAAAGATATTTGACAAGTGATCACGTTCAGAAAACCCTTTAAGAACAAATTCAAGTGCAGGTCCAAAGATTTCTTCAAATTCTGAACTACTGGCTGTGGAAAATCTTGGGTTTGATCCCTCTAGATTTTTTTAAGAAAGCACATTTATAATTTCGGAAAATATATTTAAAATAGTCAAATATTTTTTCCAAATGCAACATTTATTGACAACACGCACATTTATGGAACATTTATTGACACTCCCAATATTTTTCCAAAACATGCACATATTTTTAAATAAAAAATAAGAAAACTAAGCCTGAATATTTTTTATAAACAGGAAAGTTTTCATAAAGTTTGGAACAATATTTTTAAAACATGCACGTTTTTTTAATTTGCTGAGACTTTTTTTTACGGGAACTGTTTTTGAAACTCTCAAACATATTATGAAGAACATGAACATGTTTTGTAAGTTGTGAACATTTTTTGAAATATTTTATGCAAAAAAATTGAAAAACTAAAGCAAATGAAGAAAGAAATAAGAAACAAGAAGCAAAAAACGACGAAGAAAAATGAAAACAAAATTTAAGAAAAAAAAACAAAAGAGACCAGTAATGTCTAACAGGTTGACCGCACTGCGTATGGCTTTGCAAGTGGGCTGGCCCATGTCTTTGCCGCTGGCATCCCTGCGTGAGCAAATTATGGACAGTTCGCCGTTCCGAGCAGGTCCTCTTATTTGGTGAGAGCAAGTAGTCAAGGGGTACCCCATGCGGGAGCCCCGCAAGCATCACTTTTGTGGGCCGAGAGTGCACCAAGTGGTACGTCCAACCGCTCTCACATGTCACGTGGTAGGCGGTCCCTCAGTTTTCCGGTTTTTATTTTTCCATACATGTTTTTGTATTTTTGATGGGATTTTTGTTTTTTCTTTTTTGGATTTTCAGTTTGCGCCTGGTTTTTCCCTATGTTTTGGAGAGAGAAAAAATCATGAAATGTTTTTCCTGTGATTTTCTTTTTTGCTTTCACAAGAAGCACGGATTTCCTTTTTGTGGAGGCACATATTTGCTTCTCAGAAATTTGTGCTTGTCGGAAAGGGAAAATGATTTTTCTACGCAAATTTTCTTCTTCTTCACAAAACACATATTTGATTCTCGTGGAGGCATAGACTTACTTCTGCGAGAAGCAATCTTTCTTAGTGAAGTTACTTTTCCTTTTTGTAAATATGTGCTTCCCAAGGAGGCACATATTTGCTTCCACGAGAAGCACGATTGTGCTTCTTCGGAAATGGAATTTGTTCCAAGATTTTATTTTTGTGCTTCCACGAGAAGTGCGTATTTGCATCTCGTGGAGGCACACATATGTGCTCCTCGAAAAGGGAAAAATATTATTAAGATCCCACTTCTTGTAAACACAAGTATCTTCACTTTCCCCAGTGAAATCCAACTCCTTGAGCATTCATCAGAACGAAGAGTCCAACTCCATTATGATTGCTTCAGTCCACTCTTGGATCTCTGAAGTTTGCACAGTTATTAGCATCCTCTTGATCGACAAAATCTCCTTGGATCTACTCCCTTCTCATGAAAATCCTTTTGGCGTCCATATTTTTTATCTCATAATTCAAATATGTAGTAATTGCTAGTTTAACCGAAAGTGACTTTAAGCATCAGTACAATGAGACAATCTTCTCGTAGTCAAGTATGTGAACTTGTCATATACTATTCGAAACAAGTCCAACTTTATAAAACATTTTTATCTTTGTCGGTTTACATATCCTTTATTATACGTGAAACTCTAAGTCTTTTGGAGGGTTCATCAAGTTCTAAACTGGAATCATGTATGGATAATGTCTTGGATTACTTTGACATATAACCAATTCAGAGTCAGGTCTCATCAATGCTTCTTTGTGTACATAGATTAATTTTTTGTCGTCTGCATACCACACGGGCCTGTATGAGTTTTGCCTAACCCATGTGGCTTAGCTGCAAATTCGATCGAAGTCTATGTCTCATGTAGAGGCTTGCGTATCAGTCAAAGTAGGAAATTTTGGAAATACTTCTAACGCTTCTTCCCTTTGACCTGGTTATGAAGATTCTGTCATCTCTCGAGTTGCACTGTCCTCCCACTCATTCTTTTGCAAGAAACGTTTTCTTCTAAATTCACCGCACTCTATGGAAAAATACTTTGCCTCGGTGTAGTGATAGAGGAATACGATCTTTTGGGATAACTAACAAAGTAGCACTAATCCGGCTTGGGATATGAGCTCATCAGCTTGTAAAC
This sequence comes from Triticum aestivum, assembly GCF_018294505.1. Classification (NCBI taxonomy): domain Eukaryota; kingdom Viridiplantae; phylum Streptophyta; class Magnoliopsida; order Poales; family Poaceae; genus Triticum; species Triticum aestivum. The sequence continues at coordinate 843,651,475 of NC_057801.1, read as the reverse complement.
ACTTTTACATATGTCTCATATTCCCAAATGTTAAGAAAAGACAAAATGGTTTGACATACCATACCATACCTTATATGGCGTCATTTTTCAATAGATTTGATAGCACTCTATAAATGTCGCAGTCTCTAAAGCATGAGATTTTAAAAGTATAATGGAAAATTGATTTGTGTTGTCTTTGATCTCACCATGTCACACATGATTTGATTACATCTTCTTGGATACTCCACTCTTAGTGTTGTTCCGGGAGGTGCAAGTTATGAAGCTCTTTTCACAAATCATCATATATTCATTAAACTTGTAACTCAAAATTTCCTCTTTTAAGTCTAATTGCAAAAACATAATTTATCTTGTTATAATAATTTCTACTTCATTCTGAAAATCTGTTTAACTATTTTAAAGGATCTAGACTTATGTCCCAACAAGAAAAAATCCATATATCTACTTGAGTCATTCTTGAAGAGAGATAAATCCACCGCTTGCAACAACTCTTACTGAATTACACACATCAGCATGTATGCTTCTATCATTTTTGTTGCTTGTTCCTAATGCCCGTGAACGATATTTTAGTTACTCCACTATTTGGGTGAAAGTTGCAAGTGTCAGATGATACGTAATCAGATGACTCTAAAATTCATAACTATAGAATTTCTCCATGTGTTTTTCTACAATGTGACTAAATGCAGTGCCACACACACTTGTGATATTCATTTAGTGCTATGATATTTAGCGCCAATGTTATGGATGTTTAATTTTATTGTCAATATTCATAACATACATACTACATAAGAAGAGTATGGCCCTTCACTATGCATAACAACGAAAAACAATTGTTCTCTTTATGAACAACTAATTTTCCAACAACCATTATGCAATAAGCTAGAGTATATAAAATACTAAATTAGTTATGAAAATAAGCTAGAGTATATGGTCACCTTGAAGATGGAAGATTTGGATGAGGACGCAGGGATTATTGTGCAAGCCGTTCGTTTTAAGATGTTGCCGTGGCAGGACAATGAGTTGGAGATGGCGGCGTGGAGTCAGCCGAGATGGTGGCGACGGCAGATTCAGCATGGAAGCTCGGATTGCACGGTGTCAGATTAAACTAAGCATGCTTGTTTCTTCTTTGTTGTGATCATGCAATGATGTGGTCCACCACTGCTGTGAGATCCAGTGCGTGCTTCCTCAGACAGATTGAATTTCAAATTTACTTTATTGGCGGATAGTATTCAGCTAGCTTTGAATGGCGGGCTCCCTCATCTATGTCCGCGAACTGGTCCCGTTGGTCCGTGGATGGATGTGGTGTCCGGTTTGCGGGTCAGCATTGAAAGTGTCGTAAATGGTGGTCTGGGTCCTTGGGGGCCCTTCTTCTTTTCAAAAAAGAAAAACATTTGTGTAGCTTTGTTAGTGTACTCAGGCAGTACGTGCGTATATAGCATACTGGACTCTGAAATTTGCATTTGGTTGCTGTCTCGTACTCGTACTCGTACGTGCATGGTGACTGTTTCGTATCATCGATGGGAAGAAGGCAAGAAGACACTGCCGTTCTATTATAGGTTCAAAACGCTAGTATTAAAGCTGGGAGCGTATGTCTTATTATCGTCTTTTTGTTTTATGTAGAAATGATTTGGTTTTTAAGGACAAAAAATCTTCTCCTTTGCAGATTATTTTTCGTTGTACGCACTCGCCATGTGGTCTATGCTTCACCATACGCAGTATCAACCGCCGTTCAAGGCGGTGTGTACGCGATTGGAGCCATGGAAGTTTTTTCTCAACATGGGTTGTATCATAACCTCCGTATTGGTCCATAACCTCTTTCGATATAGGCATAGTGACGGTCCTATTTGACTCTACTGGTGCCGATATGTCCATTTTCATATTTTTACCTTTTCAGACTGCTTGTTTTTGGCTGTGGACATCTTAGCTATGCAGAGGTCAGGTGTTGTTCCTCATAAATTGTATCAACTTGATGCTACATTTCGTGTTTGTAAAAGTGTCCTTTATCGGAAAAAAGATGCCACTGCCGTACATACGTACTTCACCCACATTCCAAGGCACGTATATGTCCGGCTACGTACATTGCCCATAACCATCATATTTAGCACGGACTTAACCTCAGTGCTCAACTATTGATTGTAGTTTCACTTCTTAGATCATGAAATTAGACAAATTTAACGCTTAGACTGTGATGGGAATACAGAAACCGTCAGCAACATGTGAGAAGATCGGTTTCTGAACCCTGAACATGCATGCAGATGCAGTGCCAGAACTGACAAGGTTCGATGTGACTTGTGACCTCACTAATGTTTCTTGCCAGCACAAAATCCTTCGTCCATGTACCATCTGTGCTATCGCAGCACAAACAAACAGAGAGAGAAAAAGGAAGGATCTGTAGAATATACGAAGGAACCTGATGGTTATATCTGCGACTGCGACTGCAGGATATACGATCGTTCCAGCTTGCTAGGCATCAGCACTGGAATATCATGATGCTACATTGAGCATGGAATGGAATGTACTTCTCCTTCCGTCATCCTGGTCCGCATGGAACCCGTTTCGAGGTTTAAGTTTGACTTTCGCTTTCACCGAAAATCCTGGGTTATATGCCACCTAAATTATACCATTTGAATTTGTTTTGGAAAATAGTTTCCAATGCTGCGATATTTATGGCACGCAGCTCAGGTATTACTTGATGAAATCATTGGTCAAAGTTAAATCACGACGACATAAAAGACGATATGTAAATAGAGACGGAGGGAGTAGCATATTATGATGTTAGGACCGCGCGTATGTAAACATACATGAGGTGATTTCCGTCCGGAATTTAATAATGTACATTTTATTTACAGACATCATCGACCCCTAGTTCTCGCCGATCGAGTGATCTTCTGGAGGGGCAGAGGGGAACACAAATCATGCATGATGCCAGTCGTTTGACCACATGGGAACTGGAAAAATGCAGTGCCGGAACAGGAACAATATCGAGTACTCCTCCTTTTCAGTTTATAAAGCAAACACATATTTCTAGATCATGAATTTCACCAATAGAGTGGAAGTTATGTCTCGTTGGCCAAATTGATGACCCAGGAATCCATTGGTGTCTGACAAACCAAAGTGAGTACATGGTCATCAGAAACCGCACCACGGGACGAACGGAAAATGTCAAGCATCGTGGAAGACATCAAGGGTGGGGTTCGTGTGATTTCTACAAAAACTGTTCGAGAAACAATTGTCATAAAAGCTCTAGCTAGGATCCCTATTTCGGTATGCACTTGAAAAATCAGAACATACCTCTTAACAAAGAATATATTTGTCTTGAGTTATCTATCTAAGGGCCGGGTTATGTTGACAAAATGTCTTGTCTTTGCTCCTTGACAAAAGACTGAATTCCCTCGCCTAGCCCCTACTTTCGATGTTGGGACAATATTAACATTTCACTCTGGATAAAAGGTCTCGTCACGTTTTATATTGACGGATGGCTTGAGGGCATACTTGTTAGTGATGTGTGGGTTTGTTGAGAGAATTTTTTGTCATTAAATCCCCATTTAAGGGTTTCATTTTAACCAAAGATAATCTCTATAAGAGAAAACAACAGGTATCATGTAATATTGTTTTGTCAACAAAAATAAGAAGCGCACCATCTCCTGCTAGTATATATCTTTGAGAATGGGCTCCGTGCCTTAAAGAAGGGATGAAGGCCTCAAATATTGGCATGCATGTGTGTGAAATTGTTGGCACGTTGTCACCAAAACCCTCTCTAAGGTGAAGCCTAGTTGAACCTGTCATTCTTATAACACTTGCGGGACCAAGAACTTCAATGCAAGAGATAAATGACCAAACTCAGACTTTGACAAAAGTCGAGGGACCAAAAAACGCAGTTGCATATATATAGTCTATTGCACTGTCCGTTGCAGGTTTGAGAGAAACTGTAACAAACATGTGTTGTGTGCACATACTTCTCTTCCCTAGGCCATCTTCTTTTACTGTACCAGTTTCAGTGAACAACGAATGCAGTCTAGGTGAATATTTACACGAGAGGATGCAAATACCGGTAATGATTTACATACATTGCATTGTTACATCGATTGGACAATGCTGTCGAAAGGCGACGATATCGACAATCGTACCCACCCAGCAATCTCTAGGCGAGGAGATTCGTTAAGGACGTGAAGCTAGGTAGCTAGTAACCCCTGCGTTGATTACATCGACTGGGGTAAAACAAGCATCCATCCATCCATGCATGGCAAGATCAAAACATGAGTAAAAGCAAAGATCATGTTCTGTCAGAAGAAAAAGGAGGAAGGACCAAGATAAACAACCCCTCCCATCCAATGGCTAGCTAATGAAAGACCCCCTACCTAGAGAGAGGCGAGAGAGAAGCACACATAGATCTGGAGGGAAGAAAACTAACAATAATGGTGCATGTGCTAGCAAGCTTTATCCCCCAAAGGGGAGGGGGGGGGGGGGGGGGGGTGAAGAAGCACAGCAAGAGGGGGAGGAGGAGACTGGCCTGCTGCCACCTAGGCATTGGAGAAAGCAAAGCAAAGGAAATGCCTGGCATGAAAGCGAGCCAAAGGTAGGGGGAGAATCAGATTCCCCTGAACATGCTGGCCATGGCCATGCTCGCGCGTACCAAGAATTCAGGCAGGATCTTGGACCATTCCAAACAAAACCCTAGCTAGCCAACCCCCCTTTCGCTTTTTGTGACAGTTTTGCCTCCCCACCCCACCCCACCCCACTGTGCTTTTGGGCACACCCCGCTATAATTCCTCATCATCATCATGCATGCCCCTCTGCCTTGCCTAGCTTCTTTAGTCGTCCATATATGCTTGCATCGATGCTGTAATTTATGTGGTCGATCTGACGCGAACTTCCATGCAATATGCCATGGATAATATGCTCATCATGCGCCACATCCGTACATGATATGGTTTTGTGAGAGCTAGCTAGCTGCTGCTAGTCCCATCGATCCGGCCGGCTGTGTACTTCTCCACCAATTTTCATGCACGATATATATTCAACCTATAAGGCCACCAATCATTGAACGCCTGCCAGCAGCTGATAATCAGATGAGAACAAGAAATCACTTTTGTTCACTCATGCCATGCATCGTAATTTCAAAAATCACATCTGTGCATTTTTTTTTTCTAAAACTATATATTTGGACTTCACTTTTTTCTAGAAGAACCTCAATGCAGGGGCAGGTGTTATTACTGCATTTTATTAAGAAAAATAGAGATGATCCAGTTTATAAGGAAAACCAAACGAAAAAACCTAACATTCCCTGCTTAATTAGGGGAAAACGAGTGAAAACCCAACACGAAAACAGAAAAAAGACACCTAACGTTTGAACTCCTTTTTGCCTCTAACAAAGTCCATATGTTCACATACATCGCTGCTTATATGCTCTTGCCACTTTTTTGAGTTTGCATCATGGTCTCGTGTGCTTGGGGATTCGATCACATGCCGGCCCTACTAGTAGTATACAACCAGCTCTTATCGACATACCATTGGTTATTCAGGAGATATTTAATTTGCACAATCTTTTCATGGATTGCTAATTAATTTATCATATCCCTTGCACAGATAAATATTGCCATGACCACGCAAGTGTAAAGGACTACAAAGTTGTATGTATAATGTCATGGTCAACACATGCACTCTAGCTAGTATCTTTCTCTCTCGCTTTAAGTTGAATGTATCTACACACATACTTGTCGTTACGTGCAACAGTAAAATATCAAAAGAAGGGGGGGGGGGGTAATTACATTAAATTAAGCTATTATTTCCCGAATTTTTTGTTCCCAGTACCCCCTTTTCACTACTTAATTACTACAGAGGAAAATAACTCCACCTTTTATTTTAGAAAGAGAACAATACAACTAAGAACTTAGAGAATCCCTAACCAATCCCCAATAACCGGGTAGAGGAGGATGAATCTGGTTTTCCTCCACTAACTACGAACTAACCGAACCCCAAAAAATGTTAGGGGAGGTTTTTTTGCTCCGAGCCGCCCACAAATGTACTCGGCTGGAGCGGCCATGGAGTAAAATCCTCCACCGCACTTCGCTCACCTCCCACTGGCCCCTTTATGCAATCCACGCCGGTGCGCCCCACCATAACCCACAGCCACTCCACCGCCGACCCACCACCGAAAATGGCCGGATCCACCCACCACCGCTCCTCGTAGCACATCCTCGGTATTCGGCCCGCGGATCTACGTTGCCATGAGTGTCGCCGGCGCATCCTGCCTCCCAACCTGCCGCCTCCGCCGCCGCAGCCACCAAATTACATTGGCTTGTGGTAGCGCCAGTGGGGGACATGGGTCACAGATATATACAACTACGACACCGGCAAGCGGCATAGGCTTGGCTCCTTCCATTCCGCGGTGCATGTTGTACACATATATGACATCAAGTCAGTCAATCTCCACGGTGCCGCCGCCCGAGGCAACTTCTCCCACGGCCTGCCGCGGTTGGAGTCGGTCAACCCCCAAGTGGCCGCCCGACGAGATATGCGGAAAGACCGATAGGCCCGCGAGTGCCTTGAGGTAGAGCAAGCCGGCGAGGCCTACCTGGTGGAGCTCGCGGCTACTACCCGGAGCGCGTCAAGGTAGAGCGTCGGCAGTATACAAGCAGTACGTGGCCGGGAGGACAGAGGTCATCGACCTCTACAATGACGCCGACAGCGATGAGGGACATGACTGCTCATCGGAGGGCTCACCGAATCGGAGTTGGTGAGGATCGAGAATGAGACTAATAGCTAGTAGTTTAATTAGTTTTCATGCAATCATGTTTTAAATTTCATTTATTTTTTGTAAATTTGTTATGTATTTCTATTTCGAATCAATTTTGTGCAGAATCAATTTTGAATCTAGTCTAAATTTGCACCGAATTTGTGTTGATTTTTTTACTCTGTTAAATTTAGTAGATAGGTTAGAAACGGCACTTGTTTAGAGGAGCAAATATTCTCCACTAAAGGATACTCAGCCGTATCCTCCTTCAAATTTTAGGAGATCGGTTAGAGATGCTCTTAGCATATACACGATACATCCAACAACATGACACATTAGAGTAACTAGCCTTACTGCATACATAAGTATATATGTACGCCTTGTGCATTTTCAAACAAAACAATGAACCACACCTTAACGGAGTAGAACTTTTGATTGCAACAAACTAGCCACAAAATTGAATATGAAAAGGCTACAACTAAGACGACGGTGGACTGTCAAATGAGATTTTCTTATGTCTCAACCTGTTTTACAAAATTGTTCATACAAATTTAAGAAAATAGTCACTGTGTTGTGGTTTTTGTTCATCTAGTGCAAAAAGTTGCATTGTTTATTCTCATAGCCGAAAAAATGTTAAGTTTTGCACGCATCTCACAGTCATATTGACAATTCTCAATGTCGACCGTGACTTAATTGAAAAAGACCAGTCATCCGAGACTCAGTAAAACCATTATGAAAAACCTTCACGCAAACACGCGAAGGAGATCCCTGATACAAAGAGAATCTGACATATATAAATCATCAAGAGTTTCATGAAACTAGCACAGTGTAGAAGTGGGACATGGTACACACCCACAAATTAGTGCATGAAAAAGGTAATGAAACTCAATTGGAAAGATCCCAGAGCCTGCATATGCAGGGGCTACCAACACACTACATTTAGCTGCTAAGTATACTAAACAACAATTAAACAATAGTACTACAAATTAAGGCCATAGTGATCAAACACTCAAAAGACAAAAGGTTAACATTCTTGTGTATGCATTCATATCCCCCCTCCTCTAGAGATCTCGATGGACGAGATCGATCGAGTTCTTGTAACACATATTGTAGTGATGAAGATTTTATACATCCCCGGCCCCATTTCACCATGCATCAATCTAGGTTTGCAAGAACAAAGCTAGCTAGATCTAGCTAGCTAATTACCAGCTGCATTGCTAGTGCTGGAATAGAAATTGAAGCCGCCGCCATTGCCATTGACCACGTCCCCGTACATGCCCCTGCTGCTTGGGTAATCCTGCTGCTGCTGCTGGTTGTAGTCCCTCTTGGCCGGCTGGTGGTGGAACTGGTGGTTTCCCCCATCGTCGCCATTACCGCCGCCGCCGCCGCTCTGTAGCCCTAGGTGGAACATGCCCTGCATCGCCGCCATTGTGGTTGGCATTGCCGAAGCTGATTGAGGATTCCCGGACATCTGGTGGTCCATGGCGTGCAGGAACGGGAAGCTCTGCATGTGCGCAGCCGCCCACTGCTCCATGCCGTTCCCGTTCCCCTGGTGGTGGTGGTGCTGCTGCGCGCCACCGTCGGCCGCATAGGCGCCATTGTCGGGGAAGAGCAGCCTGGCGGGGAAGCTGAGGCCGAGGCTCGCCGGGTCGAAGCTATCGGCGAACCGGCTGCCGTGCGGCGGCGCGCTGCCGAACATGGAGTACTGCAGAGCAGGCGGCGCAGTGGCAGTGCCGGTGGTGCAAGCAGTGGTGCTGGGCGTCGTCGACGTCGCAGACGATGTCCCTGCCGCGGCGGTTCCGGATCCAGCCGACCCGGCCTTGGGCTTGGTGCTGCGCTTGGCGTGGCGACGGTACCCGCCGCCGACGGGGACGTTGCGGAGCGCGCCGCCGCGGGTCCAGTAGCGGCGGCAGGCCCGGCAGAAGTGGCGGGGCTGGGTGAGGGAGTAGTTGTTGAAGTAGCAGAACTTGGTGTTGGTGGAGTCGCAGCGCGGGCAGTTGAGCCCCGGCTCCGGCTGCGGCACCCGAGCCAGCCGCGCTCGCTCCGACATCGACATCGGCTTGTTGTTCCCGCCGCCAGCGCTGTCACCATCCCCACCGCCGCCGCCGCCACCATCACCACCACCTCCTCCCGCCCCGGCCGTGGCCATTAATCCTTCCTGCTGACCATGATTGTTGTTGTTTCCGCCTCCTCCGTCTCCAGGACCATGGCCAGCAGGCGAAGGAGTAGTAGTGATATGACTGTTGCTGCCGATTTGCTGCAGCTGCAAATTAAGTGGTCAGGAATTAAGCGTCAGCCAAGATGTGTATATTGAGTATATTCCAAGATACATAGTGCAGCAATCAGCAGAGGATGTATATCTGCCATCAGCAAACCCTAGCTTAGCTAGAACATATTCTCTCTCTCTCTCTTTTTCTTGCGTGAACAAAATCTTGAGAGAAGAATTAATTGACCGCAAGGATGCATACCTGAAGCTGGTTGTGGTTGGTGTTCCAGCAGCTTGATGAGTCGAGGAAGGCGGGAGGGAAGATCATGGCCGGCGATCTAGACTTCCAGAGAGAGTTGTTGGGAGAGGAGAGAGGTGTTTGGGCGGCTGGCTGGGCTGGAGGTTGGAGAGAAGAGATAGTGGGGGGAAGAGACTTGGCAGCTGCGGCAGCTGGGGAAATCAAAGGGAATCAGAGTACTAGTACCAAGGAAAGGAATGGAATGGAAGCTAGAGGAGACAGGAGGGTCTAGCTCTTGACTGCTTTGAGAGGGAGCGAGAGCTACCCAAGAGGAGAGAGAAAAAGGAGAGAGCGCCAGGTAGCAGCACAACCAAGAGATGAGAGAGAAGGCTCTCTCTCTCTCTCTCTCTAGCTTGTGGCGATTTGGAGGAGGGAGAGGACATCATCTTGTTGTTGTTTTCCTTTATTTACACACTTTTGCTTTTTCCATGGTGAGTGCTGATGGGGCTACCCATGCTACCTTGCTGATGCATGCAGTGTTGCTAGCTACAGTTGCAATAATTAATTAATGTCGTACTGATTAGCTAGCTTGCTATAGTTGATTTGCAGCCACATAATAGTCAATACCAGCCCATAGAGTTAAATGATACTACTAGTGTTTTAGTAATTTTGTTTCACTAACTTTGTTTTGAGACTCCAAGTTCAGCCAACCTTAAAAACCAATAAGATTTTTTTTGCGCGGACAATGGTGGATTGCAGTCCTAAGCAAAAGAAGAAGAAAAAACTACACTTTGGATACTTGGATTACACGAAAATAAAACCTCAGCTTTGAATTTTTTTTCCTAGTAGTTTGGAGGAAACCAACATCTCATGGGGAAGTTCACTTCAATTTTGAATGCACCATGCATGTGTCTTCTTCCAATGAAGCAAACATTTAATCTCAAAATACCTGTGTTATTTGTAATCCCACGGTTCCATGGAGGCCCTATAATGTTGGACCTTAGTACAATTTTCATGTTGAGATGTGGATGTCCTAAAGGAAAAAGAGACCACGACAAATTTGGGACTAAACTCGTTTTTTATCAAGTAACAATGGGTTGAGTTTATTTGTGATTATATAGTCGAATATATATAAAGATTGATGATTTGACCACCGACATAGTGAAAGTGGCATGACTAGTGACGCGACACTCGTTTTGCAAACAAGAAGACAGGCACAAAACAGAACATAATATGAAAAAATCTAGGAAAATATAAAAAGGTGAATAAATTTAGAAGTAGTATTAAATTGAGAAATTTGTAAAAACTCATAAATAAATTATGAATATTTTTTAATATTATTTTGAGAGTATTTTATGTTTATTTCAAATGATTTTGGATTTTGAAAAGATATTTAGAATATTTTGTGTTTATGACATTTTGTAATTTTATTTCCTTCTACTTACATGCTAATTGTTTAATAAAGTATATACATACCGGAGATGTTAGATCAAGATGTGACGCTTGAATGTTTTGTTGGTCACAATATTTACGTAAAATAGTTAATTTTAGGAAAATTAATAGATAAGCACAATTAATAAAACCGATTTAACGGATGTCATTATTTCCAGCTAATGCATCGGTAAAAATTGGGCTTAGCTACCAGAATAAAGGGAGTACCACCTATTTATATTGAACTTTTTTACTTCGTGATAACTCATCTTGATGTAAAGATATATATTGTTTCTATTGATATTCTTTATTCAACATACTAGCCTAAATATTATTGTATAAATAATAAGAAAAATGAACAATATACACAAGCTCCTGCATCTTAGGTACTTATTTTTCATACTCTTCTAATGTTTATCAGTAGAAACATATTTTACAGATCTAAAAATAAATTGTATTTTGTCACAAAGAATGTTTTCTATTTTGTTTCGGGCGTTTAAGCCACTATGTTGTTACAATGGATATCTTTGTAAATCTCAATAAACCAATACTACCACATTATGTTGTTTGCAGGTCACCGTATGTCGATTAAACTTGCTACTGTATTTAAGAGTAATGTATGCATCTTATAGATAAATGTCCAAATGTTTTGAGAGTACTCCGTTTGTAAATAGATACTTCTAGACCAATCCCATCCTAGCTCCTGCTTGTTAAACAAATAGATACTTCTACACTTGTATGGATATCAACTAGAAGTATGTTCTCCAATTCCATCTTAGCTCTTGGTTGGTGAGGTGGGACAATAGTTTGCCGTGCCAACATGCGTACTCTATAGTTTGTACAAATCCATGTATTTTTTTTGACAAGGGACACGAAGATCCTCGAAACCGGTGTTTATAATATCAAAAGTTATACATCAGTACCGAAAGGACTTGATGTACAGCAAGAGCATAGGGTGTTGTAGCATTTCCATGGCAAATAGAGTGTCGAACCCGCAAGGAGAGAAAATTAAGGCACTACTAACCCTGTAACTACATTTTCACCGATGAAATTTGGTACACGCCCAAACCGGAGTTTGGAAATAGCCTATTCTATAAATCCCTGCAGAAACGGAATAAAAAGGACTTTACCTAGAATACGAACTAAAGGTAAAAATAGGAATAAGAAAATGCTAAGTTAGTATAGGCAGTGCTTGAGCAATAAGGTCACTCGAGTGTTCCGTAGTCATCACTACTAATATGATCCATGCAACAAGTGCGGAGCATAGGTCTATGAATTGTCCCTAAACTACTCTTTATGTGCTTAAGTGGGTGGTTTCGCATACAGACGCAGCCTCACCAAGGGTTCTCTATTATTCCCCTACGGATTGGACAAGCCGAAGGTAGAGGCTTTTTATCGGCACCTCAAATTACTTCAACATCCTAACCCAGAACAGCAGCAGTAATATGGTTGACAGCCAATCAAGGCGACAATGTTGTGTGCGTACTCCTCACAACACACATGAAAGCTACTCCAACATAAACAAAAGATATTGGCTCGCCTAATTGAATTTAATTCTAATCATAAAGAGTTCATCCATATACCCAAGAACAAGTACAACTGCTCAAACATAAAGCCGGGTAACATAAAGGAGAGAGTCAAGTTACAAGTCGGCATCGAATAGGGGAATGGAGAACACATGGTGGCGTTGGTGGAGGCGGCACCAATGGTGATGGCGTGGTAGAGATAGTGATGTCAGCGGTGGCATGGTGGAGAAAGCACCGCCCCGAAGGCCGATGCGGTGTGTGCTAGAGCCTTCTTTTCATTCTCTTGATCTCGTTCCTTCTTCTATCGAGGTGGTGTTGGAGTAGCAATAGACATGATGGAGGTTGATCTTGGATGTATGATGGATGATGGAGGCGACTAGGCTTGAAGATGTGTATATAAGGGCTCTATGAAAGCCTCATCGGTAGATGTATCTTTTCTCCTTTGGTTCAAGGGCTCTAAATGAGCCAAATCCTCTGCCAAAACTTCCTTTGATGGCCAAAGATGTCGAAGGAAAAAACAGGAATGAAATCCACCAAGAATCCCATCTGGTCTGAACCATTTTGGGCTTTTCTGGGCATGGAATAGTTGTACCGTGCATCATCGAATGTTCTGGTCTTCTTCGGAGAATGATTGTCATTCCGAACTCGGATTTTGATGTTCTTGGGCTCATTAGAATCGCACTTCCTCCATCCAAAAAAGCTTGTCGCAAGCTTGTCCATCAAATGGATGTATCTAGCACCAAGTTAGTTCTAGATACATACATTTGAGGGACAAGCTTTTTCGGACGGAGGGAGTATGAACGAAATCAATGCACCTGTGGTATTACATCTTGATTTTGAGCACTTTGAAAAAAAATGTCATTTTTACACTCTGAAGTACCTAAGTCTGGTGCCTGGAAGTCCTCTGTACTGAACCCAACCTTTGCTGTTTCATCATGCTTGGTCCATGGTTGATATAAAACACCTATAGACATAATGAAACTAAGGAAACTAATAAAAGTAAATAAAACACAAACTATGCAATAGTGATACTGGAAAGAGTGAAAACCGAAAACCATGCATAATGGACATGTACTTGGTTTAGTAGGAATATATATGGAGATAATATGGAACAAATGAGCTGTAAAAATGCATACAAAATAGAGCCATCAGGACTCTAAAGTAAATTGAAATTATAAGCAAATCTTTGTCATTTGCAAACAGGACCCCAAAGGACGCAATTGAAAGCAATTGAGTTCTCCGACAAGCGGCAATCTTGTCGGAGATTCCTTGGACACAATCTTTGGTCATGTTGTTGCCATCATAGTGCAAGCTGAAGAGGGCCTCCCATGTGGAGGTTGAAGAAGGGGTATTGATATTTGCCAACCTATCCACCAGTGGCCACCGATCCACATGAGCCACTCATGAAGCTCGTTGGAGACTTGTTGTTGTTTGATTTGTAGCTCAAGCATCTGAGAACACAGTAGATGGATACGATAGGAGATGATGCTTCAAAACCAACTTAGATTTACCATGGAACCCTAGATTGGAGACAACCGACAAATGAATCCATCCTCCTCTCCTAAACTATAACCACGCTGGCCCTAATAAGAGTGTTAGATTTGACCAGCTTTGGGAAGATATGGCTATCCACCAGGATTATTGAGATGAAGCTTCTACCCAATACAACTCCCACAATCGGCATCCACCACGGGGAGAAGTTGTGTGAGGGAGCCGGCAACAACCTGACACATGCCGCCCACTAGCGCGAGAACATAATTCCGAATTGTCATTAAGCCAAATGCCTTCTGTCCAAACCCTAACCTCGCACTACTATGTATAGCGTCACCCCATTATAGCGTCACCCCATTCCGCCCTGCCATCCCTAAACCGATTAGCTATATTGCTGGAGGGAAAATGTAGAGTAGCCTGAGTAGAATTAGAGACTAACAATGGGGGGAGGTGGGAACATGAGAGAGACATGGGAGGAAAAAATGATGGATTCCTCCCATGCATAGTATGCATAATTTTTTAGAATCTAAAATTTTGTAAGTATAGTGTTGTTCACTAGATTTTTTTGCTTTAATTATCTCAAAAAATGCGGGATGTCTAAATTGTGAACCTATTCCAGAGATACTAGCGGCTTTCCCTCTCGCCCCCCTACTCATTGCCAACCCTCCCGAAACAAACCCAATCTGGTAATCTTTGTGTATTCACTTAGGAATCTATGACTCTACTACATTGATTAAGCCTCCCACTATGGTAACACCCATTAGCATACATATAGGACCCTCCTAGGCCCTTTGTTGCGCTAGCTTAGAGCAACTTTTGCGGAGTCTCCATAATAGCCAGTTATATAGAGATTTTGGCCCTAAAGACCCCTCTTGCAGAGTTGTCATATGGTGCTGGATTGCCATATTTATTGACGGCACTCCATCTCAAGCCTATGAGTCTCCATATTTGGAGGTTGTAGGGCATTGGTTTTGTGGGCATTCCATCTGGTACCCACTCGTGTGGGAGAGAAGTTTCACCTCCCTGCTCAGCATCCCACGTGGCTCATCTCCTTGCACTACGAATGGTGTAGACAACAGACACTCATGGCATCAGGAAGTGTGCCAATTATTAATGGTGGTTGCTGTGTGCCAACTGCCCGCGACCATCCCTACCACATGCCACATTTTATCACTGCCCATGGCTATGAAATGATTGTTTCCCTGTCCAAAAAGTTCACATAACCGCCACCCACACCCGCCACTCCCCTCCATGTTTCTTCCCCTATTGTTGGGTCGGGCGCGCTGGCGTCGCCGCGCAGTCACTTCATCAGGCCGACATTGACCGCATCACAAATTCTGACCTACACCGTCACTTCTTTAAGCGACGACCACCACGCTAACCTGCTTTGACACGTAGACTGATGTGGGGGTTCCGGCGTCACGCCGCCAACCTGCTCTGTCACCTCGGCTAGACCGGGGGCTTCACCATCTCTTCATCAACATACCCCAGGGGCTTCATCATCACCCCACTGAGCAACTTCGTTACGGCAGCTGGACCAGGGGTTCGCCTCATCGACCATGCTGCATCGCCACCACCAAGCCGAGCTCCTTGCTCGGTCACCTCGGGACGGTCTTGGGGGCTGGGACCTCGGCTAGGCCGAGGAATACGCACCGCGATGGATCTGGAAAAGTTTGATGGACGTCTTCGTCCCGCCACAAACCCGTACCATGTCATCAACACTGAGCACATTAACTAGCTAAGTCGCTTTGATGCTCAATTTTTTTTTTAAAAAATCAATTTTTTTTCAGTTCAATGAGAAGTTATATTTGTCTTAAACAAAAAGTTTGTTTGTTAAAAACATTGATTGTTAAAACATCTTTTCCATAAGTTAAATGGGGCTCTCAAATTCATATGTGTCATTTTATAATAAATGTTTTCTTCTAAGTCATTGCAAAGTCTTTTTCTACTACTCCTTTTTCCCAATGCGACAGTGTGGTCAGTAGCCTTCTCTCTAGAGCCGCTCAAGTTTAGTTCGCTAAACTACCCTAAGAAGCCCTCGGCCTTCGGAAAGGCAGGTTGAAGCCGAAGGCTAACCCGCTTGAAGTTTGGAGATCGGAGGTATCATGTTAAAGAACAACGAAAGCACAAATTAATTTTTAAGATCAATTTTGGATTGGAACAAAAAACCTTGATTTAATTCAGACATAAAGTTTTTACATAAGTTTTTGGTTTCGAACTTATGACATCTTTAACCTTTTTTATGTTTTTTTAGGAGGCAGGACATCCTCTTGATCGAGGTCTCCTGCGTGATGGATATGTTCAGGAAAACTTTTCCAACCCGCAGGTCGCCATGTTTCCTACTAAGCTGCACCTCGGTGATGGCGACACTCAAACATAGACTGATCAAGTTCCCGAGAAGATACGATACTAGGGTTGGCCATGTGCCCAACCCAAGTCTTGGGGGCTACTGCCTTGACGATCCAATGCAAAAATATCAAAGTGCAAAACAGTTACCGAGGAGATTACAATCCTTAGGTTGGTCGGCCGCACCCAACCTGAGTCTCGGGAGCTATTATGCACCGCATTTCCATTCCTATGTAAGTTGCCGAGCAAGGACTTGATCCTTAGGCCGATTTTGCAAATCGGTCTGATTCTTAGGGTCTACTGGGATCAATGGTTTTTTGTTATCCTTCAAGTGCATTTCGGATTTTAGGCCAACACATACCTTGAGGGCTACTAGCTATACATCTCGGTAGAGAATAAAGTGTGCCAATCAAAAAAAACCCACAAAAAACCAGCCCAAGGCCGAGGTGGTGCACCACCTCGAAAGTAGTCCAGCATAAAGCTCAGGTGCAAGTGGCTGGCTCCCTAGAGGACGTTCCCGGCATTAAGCTTGGCTGAACTCCTTCAATTTTTTCAATACCGAGGTAATCTATGACACCTCAGATAAAATCTGGCATTGGAGCTCGGCTACAAAAAGACACCTCGGTTACAGTCCGGCGTTGGAGCTCGACTGCAAGAGGACACCGCCGAATGGGAAAAACTTTGAACCCGGGGTGTGGCGTAAAAATAGCAAGGCATTGTTAAGAGCCGAGAACTTAAAGGGGTCTTAGGATGCCCGACATGTGAGCTCCTCGGATACACCTCGGCGATCCTCAAGATCGGACATGGGAAGATTTGTTGAACCAGTTTTCAAGACTGACGACAGAAGACGAAGAACATTTTAGAAGAACCAATGAGCGTCCCCAACTTGAAGATCAGCCCAAGGGGGCTACTATTGGTGTCCTGGACTAGGGGGTACTCAACACATCGTCTCCTGGCCAGGTGGGTCGGGCTGAGGACCCCTATGGCGGTTCACTAATGGGCCACTTTGGGCAGCCCATGGCGTATACAAGAAAGATTCCAAAAGATTTAGCCCACAAACTATGACTCTTCTAAATCCTAGGCCTCTAGTGCATTATATAAACTGAGGCTAGGCTAGTCAATAGATGATCTCATATTCATTAGAATCATATACAACAACCTCGTGGTAGATACATCTACTTTGTACTATACCCCATATCAATACAATCAAAAACATGGCATAGGGTATTATCTCTTCGAGAGAGCTTGAACCCGGGTAAAATCTTGTGTCCATGTTAGCATCGCTCTAAGACCCCTAGCTTAGGACCCAAACCTCGAGATATGCTGGATTTAGCACTGACTCCTATGATCAGACTTTGTGTCGCTCTTCGAGGAGGAACGGATCCTTGGACGAGAAGCATGCAGAGGAGGAGTCATCCCTCATCACCGAGGAGGAGGAGTGGGATCGTTGTGACGTGCTGGAGGCCACACAGGAGGATCCCACCCTCTTCAACGAGTTCCCGGATTTGGATTTGAAATCATAGTGTTTTCTTTTGGATGTCGAGCACGGGTACATGCAGATCCTGTATGGGCAAGAGAGAACTCACACGCACAGGTCATATCGGTTACAACGTGCTCTCCCTCGCCTCACTGTTAAGGAAGCATGGGACGGGAGCTACACCGTCTACGCCTCGACCATCTTCCCCGGTGAAATCTTCAACGAGACAACCGTCGGGCAAGTGTTAAAAGCAAAGAGGGACCGGACCAAGTGGCTCCATTACGAGGAGAAATATGTGGATTTGACGGGAGCACATCAGATGGCGCACAATCGACCTGCGCGTGGTGTTATTCAATAGGTCGAATCACGCCATATTAGGCCTTCCCAACCTCAACGTCCATCGGCAGGAATGAGACGAAGATGAGGTCGGCAGACTGTCACACCGCCGGGCGTAGACGATGAGTGGACTCATAACATATGCATGTGCTTGTGCACTGTATTCATTGTCGTGTGGTGGTAAGTAACTAGTGTTTCTCCCAAGATGCCAGTTTATTAGCAGGAAAATGTCACTAGTAGACTTTTCTTCCCCAATGTAACAACTTTTAATGCATTATTATGTCAAATTAGTACTTTAATCCCTTAAATTGAGTGTGTGGATTTTTTTATGTACCAAAAAAGAACAGAAAAGAAAAGAAAAGATATTATTTGTTTGTGAGGACAAGAAGCTACCATGGGCAGTAGCAATTGAGATTTCCCTGTCTTCATATAGTTTGTGAGGACAAGAAGCTACCATGGGCAGAAATATACCAAGGACAGTTGCCAAGCCATCAAGATCTTAATTATGTTCAGGAATAAAAACACTTTTATTTATTACTCACCATGATTCTGCATCGTTTCAAGGAAGTTGTTGATCTTTGTGGCTTGGAAACCATAGGCTCCATTGCACGCGTCATTCTATGATTCATATTAGTAACTTTTCTATTTTTTGGCAGTGACGCCTTTCTAGAACACGGAAACTTTCTTACCCTAAAACGCTGCATCAAGATGCATACAACCATATTTTATTACATCGTCTATTGGCAAATCTACTGGCACAGATCGAAATACACAAGTTTGATTGGCAAGATACGAATATGAGATTTTGGCAGTGGCATGAACCAATTTTCCCCTTTTTTATGATGATTCTCTAGCGTAAGTCTGACTAAAATAAATTTGTATGATGTATGTAAACCGATTAGAATAGCACCTCATGCTGGTGAATGATGTTAGTACACTTTAAAGGTCTGTCTAGTGTCTCACCTAAAACCCAATGTACAAGTACTACGATGAAACCTTCTTGTACAAGCTGTACTCCGGGAAAATGGGTTCATGCCATTGCGGAAGTCTCATATTCATATCCTGCCAATCAAACATGTGTATTTCGGTCTGTGCCAGTAGATTTGCCAATAGACAATGTAATAAAATATGGTTGTATGCATCTTGATGCAGAGTTCCAGGGTAATGAAGCTTCGGTGTTCTAAAAAGGCGTCACTGCCAAAAATAGAAAGGGGCTTGCTTCGGTAGACCCCCCCCCCCCAACAAAACGTAGAAGGGCAGAATTGGCATACGAAAGAAACGTATGCCCACCTCGTATTGTACAGCTCTGCCGGGCATACGTATACCGCGCGCATGAAAAAAAAGTACCCATGATCTGGGCCCGCCCCCATCTTCTCGCCCGCCCATCTAGTCGCCCACCCGCTAATCACGGTATTTCCAGAGTTGGCGATCGCCGCCGCAGCGGATCGCCGCCGTCCGAACCCCGTGCGAGGCCACCCTCGCCGTCCCAACGTCGCCCGTCGCCGCCCTCGGCGTCTGGACGTCGCCCGCCGCCGCCCCCGTCGCCGCATCTCACCGTCCCAACTTCACCCGTCGCCGCATCTCACCGTCCCAACGTCGCCCGTCCCAACGTCGCCCGTCCCAACTTCGCCCGACGACGCGGACGTGAAGGGCCCGACGTCTGACGCTGCCCTCGCCGCCCGAACCCCGTCCGACACCGCCCTCGCCGTCGCAACGTCGTCCGTCGCCACATCTAACCGTCGTCGTTGTACGCCGGGGACGTGAAGGGCCCGACGTCTGACGCCGCCTCCGCAGCACTGTCGTCGAACGTCGTCGACGTCTACACCGCAGGCCAAGGTTTGTCATGCCCGTCATCTAAACCTAGCGGGATAGATACAGGTTTCGCGTGAGGAATACATGCATGCAAACCCATTTTTTTATTTTTCTTTTTTTGCAAATAAGTTGCGTTGGGCACTAAATTCGTTTACAGTACATGAACGAGTAATTACACAGTTGATGCAGACTGGTCATTCGTTTGTGCTGCCCGTAACTGCGCATGCGTGGTGTTGTGTGTTTTCTACTGGATAATAGATGTAGTAATGAGCTGGAATGAAAGTAGTAATAGCAGTACTAAAAAAATTGTTTTTCTGGAGGGTAGGCTTGAGCCTGTTTAAGCCTGTCTAGTAGACTCGCCGCTGGATAGAAGTGAGGGCTAGTTCATGCATGTACGGATTTAGGGTTTAGGGTTCATCAAAACCTCCCGCCGCAGCGCCTCCTCTACGGACTAGGGCATGATTTACAGAACTAGCGTTGCTTTGGGCATGATGCATTGTACTAAACCTAACACACGATGTTTTGCAGTTCTGTGAGTTAGGCGTGTTGACATGGACGAAGAATCTGCATTCGGGAGGGACGAGAATGGTACTGATAAGGTGACTAAGACCAATAACGATAACTTGAACGAAGATGATGACAGCAGCGACAACGATTCCGTCTCGTCATATGATATCTTACCTCCGGAGGATTTTGATAATAATGAACATGGCGCAAATAGCGAAAACGTAAGTGCCGTATATTTTTTTTATTTTCGAAATTGCAAAGTATGGCATGGCTAACTGTATATCTTTGTGTACAAATTTCCAGGAAGATGTGGATGTTGACAATGTGCAACATAGTTGGCAGGAATCATTTGCAGATAACTTGAGCCAGGTTAGTTGATAGATGTTGTACATGGATCAATAGTATGATTTAAATGATAATAATTGACATATATATTTTGAAATGAATGTTGTAGGAGGAGTCAGATGGTCCGAGCGTTGATCACGATGAGGGAGAGATCGATATTGAGGAGGCTCAAAGGCAGCAGAAGATGCTTGAGACACATTGGAAGGTCATGGCTATGACCTTTCGGTCGCAAGGGGATGCATACATATTCTACAACAATCACGCCAGAGAACACGGGTTTAGCATAAGGAAACAGAAGGTGAAACGAGGTGCTTCGGGAATGATCCGGTACCGGGAGAAGGCAGAGCAAGTTCATAACCATGGAGGGCCGCAAGCGCAGGCTTAGACCGGAGACTCGTTGTGACTGCGGTGCACATATGGTGGTGAAGCTGGACAGAGAACGTGGCGTTTGGTTCGTCGCATCATTCGTGGATGATCACAACCACGCGATGGCTCGGCCCGACGAGGTTTGTTTTTTATGGTCACACAGACGGATTGGAGATGGGCAGAGGGCCGAGATATTGGCCATGGAAGCGGCCGGGATAAGAAAGCATATTATAATGGACAACTTCATCAGCAGATACGGTTCGTACGATAAGTGCGGGCTTATCAGGAGGGACATTTACAATCTTTGTTGCAGAGAAAAAATGAGGCTCATTGCAAAGGGTGATGCAGAGACGGCAGTTGGCATTATGAGGAGTAGGAAGGAGAAGGACCCTGAGTTTTTTTTTGAGTATGTGCGTGACAAGGAAGGGCGACTGAAGAGTATGTTCTGGTGCGATGCACAGTCGCGGAGGGACTATCAGGACTACGGAGATGTGGTCGTGTTTGATAGCACGTATAAGATGAACAGATACGGTATGCCGTTCGTCCCCTTTGTAGGAGTTAACAACCACCGTTGCACCACAGTGTTTGGTTGTGCCATCATTGCTGACGAGACGGAAGGGACATACGTGTGGCTGCTGCAGACATTTATGAAGGCAAACTGTCAGGTGAAGCCAAAGTCAATAATCACAGACGGTGACGCTGCAATGATCCGGGCTATTCGGACCGTCCTTTCAGATGTTTTCCATCGTCTTTGTT
This sequence comes from Triticum aestivum, assembly GCF_018294505.1. Lineage (NCBI taxonomy): Eukaryota > Viridiplantae > Streptophyta > Magnoliopsida > Poales > Poaceae > Triticum > Triticum aestivum. The sequence continues at coordinate 843,629,908 of NC_057801.1, read as the reverse complement.
CGTGGCATATCGAGAAAAATATGCAGAGGCACCTGCATTACAAGTCACTGGATGAGTTCAGATCGCTCCTGTACTATGCCACCTCTCAAGCGAACTTTGAGCAGAGATGGAAAGCTTTCTATGATAAGTGGAAGACGGATAGAACTGAAGAGTGGCTTGACAGGATGTACAGGAAGAGGAGACTGTGGGCAGCTTCATATCTTTCCGATGGTTTTTTTCTTGGTATGCGAAGTAACCAGAGGAGTGAAAGCCTCAACTCCTGCCTTCACCTTCACCTGGACTACGGTATGACAATTGTTGATTTGGTGGTGCATTATGAGAACTGTATAGTTCGCCTGCGTGAGAACGAGGCGTACGATGACTGCGAGGCATTCCAGAAGGAACCACCGTCTGTTACTGAATATAAAGTCCTTGAGGAGCATGCCGCCAAAGTATTCACACCTGCTAATTTCTACATCTTGCAAGATGATTTGCATAAGATGGGTCAGCTGGAGATATTTGAGACGCTCGTGGGAATTGGGCGTGAGACATTCATTGTGACATGGAAGGATAACCACAAGTTTAGGTATAATGTTGTTTATGAACCAGGTAACTCAGAAGAAACTATTACATGCAGTTGTCTTAGGATGGTTCGGAAAGGGCTGCCATGCAAACACATTCTGTTTGTTCTCCATCATCTGAATTTAACTGAAATACCAAAGTGTTGTGTCCTTCATCGGTTGTCCAAACATGCAAGAGATGGGTTGCCTGTGCAGAGGAAGAGTGATATGTTTGGATGGGGTTGGTCAGGGCCATTGGAGAGAGAACGGTATAGTGCAATATCCATTAAAACCGCACAAGCTGCTCATGTTGCAGCAAATGATCCCTTCTTGTTCGATGAGTTGATGAAGTGTCTAGACAACATAATAGCACAGAAAAAGATTTCAGAGGAGGAACTTATAGGAAGTAGAAGGTATGCTATGCTGAAGAAGGAGGCAAGTCAAGTGCAACAAGTTGAGCCTGGTATTGGTGATCCTCAGAAAGTTTCGACGAAGGGTGCACCTAAGAAGGGGCGGTCAAAGGGGGGCCCCGGCGTTACAAAGAATGGTAGGCCAAAAGATTTTACAGAGAAGAAAAGTGGTCCTTTGTGCAGTTTGTGTAGTCAAGCAGGTCATAATAAGGCTACATGTCATTTGAACGAGAAGTAAGATGTTATCTTCTTATTGTTGTTATGTTCCTACTTTGATTTTAGCAACTATATTTGCTCACCAATTCTTTATGTTTTGTTCAGGAACTGGGCGTAGGTACAGATGCAGGTTGGTTTGTACGGAGAATAAAAGTGGTCGCACGAACCTTTGTCGTTTTTTATTCGTACGTGTCCGCAAGAAAACTTGATAAGTTATTTGTTTGTGTTTTGATAAAAGATATATGTAATAAATTTGGAGATGACATTGCATATGTTATACTACCTGGGCATGATGATGATTTTGTTTGCTGTTTGCTATGTGGGCATATATGTTGTACTGATGATGATTTTGTTTGATGTTGTTTCTGGCCGCTACTTTCTGCCAAAATAATTGAAAAAGTGAAGTTTTTTAAAAAAAATGCCCGACCACCGCTGCTGGGCCCATGGTAGCTTACGAAAGCTACCCAAATCAAGCCTAAAGGCGACTCGGGCGGCCGATCGAGCCCACTAGCGGGCCCAGCAGCGGGGTCCAACGGGGCGCACGGGGATAATAAGAGAGGAGTTCGAAAGGGGGGGCGGCAGGCAGCTATTTAAGCCGCTCCTGGCGCCCCCCCGCTTCCGAGGTGGGACTAAAACTTGGGCGCTGCCCCGCGCGGGCGAGGGGAGGGGGCGTGGGCCGGGGGAGGGGCGAGGGGAGGGGGGCTTGGGCCGGGGGAGGAGCCCCGCGCGGGCGAGGGGAGAGGCCGTGGGCCGGGGAAGGAGCCCCGCGCGGGCGAGGGAGGGCCAGCACGTTTTTTTATATATTTTTTCTTTTTCTTTTTCTTTACTTATTTCAATTTGCTGAACTTTTTATAAAATACGTGAACTATATTTGAAAAAACTATTTTTATTTTTCTTGAACTATTTTGTATTTCCTGAACTAGTTATAAAATTTCATTAACTTATTCAAATCCGTGAACTTTCAATGAAAGAAAAAGAAAAAGAAAAAGAAAAAACGAACCAGAAAAAATATTAAAAAAACGTGCTGGCCCTCCCTCGCCCGCGCGGGGCTCCTCCCCCGGCCCACGGCCTCTCCCCTCGCCCGCGCGGGCTCCTCCCCCGGCCCAAGCCCCTCCCCTCGCCCCTCCCTCGGCCCACGCCCCTCCCCTCGCCCGCGCGGGGCAGCGCCCAAGTTTTAGTCCCACCTCGGAAGCGGGGGGGGCGCCAGGAGCGGCTTAAATAGCTGCCGCCGCCCCCCCTTTCGAACTCCTCTCTTATTATCCCCGTGCGCCCCGTTGGACCCCGCTGCTGGGCCCGCTAGTGGGCTCGATCGGCCGCCCGAGTCGCCTTTAGGCTTGATTTGGGTAGCTTCCGTAAGCTACTATGGGCCCAGCAGCGGTGGTCGGGCATTTTTTTAAAAAAACTTCACTTTATTTTGGCAGAAAATAGCGGCTGCAAACAACAGCCCGCACTGACCACATCACATTTATTTAGTTGCGACAAATGGCAAACAGTGCATAATACAAAGTGCGTACATAACATGTTCAAAAATCATCACCCACGATGCTGCAAGTAAGAGTGATATTGTAGCAGACCACATCACATTTATTTAGTTGCGAAACATGCTAAACCATGCCGCAGATAAGAGTAATATTGTAGCAAATACCAAGCACTGCAAATATATAGATGTCTTAATATGTAAATTGTATCAAGATACCGACAACGGCACATTTATTTAGTGGAGATAATAGCCAACACCCCATCCTCCTACTCATTTGGTCTCCATGATCTTGAGGATCTTCTCTTTCACTACTTCCTTCGTGTTGCACTCTGAAAAAAGTATTTCAGCTAGAATGCGTCCCCTTGAAGCATTAACCTCATCTTGATCGAACTCAAATGCCCAACCATCTCCGTCCCAGTGTTGAACGCATTTCACCACGAAAAGACCACAAGAGACTCTGCAAGAAACCACAAGTCAGTTATTGATGGATCATACAAGTACATACTAATTCAACATTTGCAACATACCCGTCTTTTTGTGACGGCATATTGTACTCCCTTATTGGCCAGGAAGATACATCATGATGATCCGTTTCAATAAGAGCATTCACCTCCTTTGTATCAATAGCTATCTCTGCCCTCTGAAATAAAATTGACAAATCCATATGAAGTACTTTTCGAAGAAATATATATTGTTTTATGTAACGTTGTAAGCTTACCAGCTTAGCAATCTTTGCAAGAACTCTTTTGCTGCATTTACCAGTAGAGTTTAATACTTGAAACTCTTTTTTCTTGTTGTGCATAAGAACTGTTATCCAATGATTTTCTTCCACATGAAAAGGAAAGTATGCCTACAACAAAGTTTATTCATGTTGGTGTACACACAGATATACTACGAATGATCATACTAAACTGAAGTACCTTATCTTTGATGAAATACTCTTCAGTAACTCTAGACACCATTTTAGTTTGGTTTGTGAAATGATCCATAAAATGACTCTTAGAGTTGACAACCTTTCCATCAGCACGAAGAATAAGCCAGTGGGACACCCAAGATGATAATATGTGACGGTCAGCACGAGGATTATGGGTCTGCATATGGTTGCAATAACAATTGATGACCTACAAAATAACATAACAGCAATACGCCTATTAGATAATTTATATGCAAATGACATGTCCAACTTAATAACTTATTGCTAATACTTACACCGCCATGCAACCATTTTTTCGAAATGATGGCTTCAAGCATATGAGGTGTACATGTTTCCCCACCAATTCCCGTCATGTGCACGACAGTTTTCCTGCGAAACTTCTCCGAGTCTGCCAGTGTCCGGATATAAATCTTTGCGGCCTCTATGTGATCCTCATTAATGTAATCAGTATTAATCATAGCAGCTCTTATACCAAACAGACCTAAAATAGTAAGAAACAATGAGTTAATAAAGTGTGCATGCAAGGACAGAAGTATGTTGCTTCAATAATCTACTTAGCACTTACTTTTCTTTGCACGTTTACGTCCACCGTTCTGCTGGTAAGGTGAAAGGCAATATTTTGACTGTTTCCTCTTGCGTTTCCCATCATTCTCCTTCCCATCATTCTCCTTCCCATCATTCTCCTTCTCATCAGTCTCCTTCCCATCACTCTTCTGAGTGCCACTTTCTATCGCATTTTTAATACGGGTGTTCAGACTATCCATACTAAACTCCTCAGATTTATCGGCGCTAGACCCGTCTGACACTTCATTCATATTCTTGGGGGTTGAAGTAAAAGGTGGAAATTCATTCGTGGCTACCGTCTCAAGAGATGGGTCGGGTGAATTACCGTTGTCATAAATAACGAAGGGGTCGCCTTCATCTCCTGTACCAGGTGTGTTGTGATGCACACCTTTATCACGCGCCAATTTCTTCCCGTTCCCGGTGGTGAAGGATGCATCCACCCTGTTGTCCATGTCTTCTTTTGCGGGAGTTGATTTTACATCTGTCCAATATTTTGATTTATATTTTGATGGACCATACTTCCCCATCCACGCTTCACTATGCTCCACAAACTCAATGTCATCACGAAACCCCCTGAAGGCAAGACCTTCCTTCTCTAGCTTCTGCACTACAATCTGCAATGACACATCGAAATTATTTATTACATGCATAAATTATCAATAATCCCATGCAAACTGAAATACACATCAGTATTTACCTCAGCACATTTTTCAGGGAGCAGTCTAATTTCTTTTTGCATATCTTTGATGCATTTCATCACTTGATCTAATGTAGTATCCCTGCTGGAAGAAGCCTCGTCTCTATTATCTTTCATTCTTTGGGCACGATCTGTTCCATCTTCTTGCTCTAATTCTTCCTCTGCCTTTCTTCCTTGCTGAGCAATTAATGTCTGTCTGTACTTCTCACTTATCACGTCATCAATCTGTTACATATTAAATCAATATAAATTTCTCAACACATAAATAGCAACATAATTGCATGCAGTTGGAACCATTAAAACTTACCGTCCCATTACCACGGCCGTATGCCGTGTCGTACGCGTCACGCTTCATAGCCTCATCTTCTGACCAATTGACCATCAACGGATACTCATGAGCTAGTGGATCAAATGCCTCTTCATCCAGTGGCTGCACTTTCTCCCAAAACATGTACTGCACAAACATGAAGTATATCAGCAAATTCTTTTCACAAACTTTAGTTTCAAATAAACAAATATAACATAAGGTTTACCTGTATGAGGGCAAGGTTTCCGATCGGCCAAGTAAATTTTTCAAGATCTGACAAGGTCTTTGTGATGCCTTCCACGCAAACGCGTAAAGTAAATGCGTTCCAATTATATGATTTGATGGCCTCCACATCGTGCACTAACTTGTAGTAAGCATTAGGAACTTCTCTGGTGGACTGCGGTGCAAGAACCGTGCCCAGAAGAACCAGAACAATTCTACGGAGGAAATCATCATCGTACGTGCCACTGGCAACGATGTTGTCAATCAGATCGTCTATCATCATTTGCCCCATTTTCGAATCTACAAAACGACTAGGCACCTTCACCTTCGCCTTTAACCCCCCTTTACCTAGGGCTTTAATGGCATCTTTGCCCTTGTTCTGTAGCCCAAAAATGTCATACACATCTTCGGTGCGCAATGAAATCGCACCGTTTTTTGATGGCATGATGAACCTTTTTCTGTCCATTGCATACGATTTAATAATAAACTTGAGCAAACATTTTCGCATCAGCACACTAGGAATCATCAACATTTTTTCAAGACTAGTGCTCGCAAACCGCGTTTTCTGCCTAGAGTTTAGTTTGCTGACCAAGAGACACCACTTCTCAACCGAACAAAAAATCTCTCCGTACTCCTCCATCGCTAGGAATAGGAGCAAAAATAATGTTAGCTACTATGTATGCGTACATGATAAACATGATGAATGGATAGTACCTCGTGCCATGAGATCGGTGCCGGCCCTTGGGGACGATGGCGCGCTGGCGTTGCTAACTACAAACAAAATTCATACATATATAAGCTATCATGCATGCATAATTATTTAACTCTAAAAATATTAGGCCTACTCTAAAAATATTTTCTAATTACTCTAGGAAGTTGGCGTCGGCGTCAGAACGCGTCTACGGCGGCGACGGGGGGCAGGTTTCGGGAGTTACCTCGAAGGTGGCGTCGAGGTCGTAGGGGGCGTCGGGCGTCGGCGTGAAGGTGGCGTCAGGGGCGTCGGCGTGAGGTCGCGTCGGCGGCAAATGGCGTCGGTGGCGTAGGGGGCGTCGGCGTCGAGGGCGTCGGCTAGAAGGTGGCGTCGGGGGCGTAGGGGGCGTCGGCGTCGGGGGCGTAGGGGGCGTCGGTGTGAAGGCGCGTCGGTGGCAGATGGCGTCGGGGCCGTCGGCGTCGGGGCGTCGGTGGCGGCGTCAGCCGCAGATGGCGTCGGGGGCGGCGGGCCGCAGGCAGCTAGGGTTAGGCGGCGACTAGTGGCGATCGTGGAGGCGGCGTGGACTCGCGATCGTGGACGCGGCGTGGCTTCGACCCCCGATCGAGGCGAGGTCCACTAGGGCTTTGACCTCCTCGGATCGGCTGGAGTCGGCTATAGCCGGGACACCTTCGAGGGCCCGCGTCTCCTGTGTCTCTACTGCCGTCCGCAATGATTAGGCCGGGCCCCAGACGACACGGCGATTCGCGTCGGCGTGCTGCACTTCAAATTTAGTCCCACCTCGGCCGTCGAAGGATGTCCCGACCAGTTTATATAGCCGTCTCCGGTAGTCCATGCATGGTCATATATTATATTATGATATGGCTCTACATAACTGCGAGGTAGTACACTGTCTCACAGTGAACTGCCGCGCAGTTAGGTAAAGTCACATCACAATATTAAATATGATTTATTTTATTTTTTTAAATACAAACAGAAAACAATTTTTTTCAAAATATGGTTCCCAAATAATTTATTTTTTGTACTCCGTCAAACCTCGCGACACTTTTTCCACAAGTTGCCATCACCATCCACAGCACCCACGCCAACTCGTGTATTTTTCCGACGCTCCACGAATTTTCTAGGGTTTTCCAGGTCCAAAATCGCAAAAACACTGCCCGGACGTGACGCAACGTCCGTTTTGTGTCCGCTTTCGTTCCAACCTTGCGTGGGGGCCTACGTTGGCCGTGCCCACACGTACGCACACTTTGGTGCAGTTGCATGCATGCGATCACGTAGCCCCAGTGCAACCAGCTACTTGTCGGTCTGCCGGGGAGGGGGTTCCCAACTCCGGTTTTTTTCTACTCCGTCAAACCTCGCGACACTTTTTCACAAGTTGCCATCACCATCCACAGCACCCACGCCAACTCGCGTATTTTTCCGACGCTCCACGCATTTTCTAGGGTTTTCCAGGTCCAAAATCGCATAAACACTGCCCGGACGTGACGCAACGTCCGTTTTGTGTCCGTTTTCGTTCCAACCTTGCGTGGGGGCCTACGTTGGCCGTGCCCACACGTACGCACACTTTGGTGCAGTTGCATGCATGCGATCACGTAGCCCCAGTGCAACCAGCTACTTGTCGGTCTGCCGGGGAGGGGGTTCCCAACTCCGGTTTTTTTCTACTCCGTCAAACCTCGCGACACTTTTTCCACAAGTTGCCATCACCATCCACAGCACCCACGCCAACTCGTGTATTTTTCCGACGCTCCACGCATTTTCTAGGGTTTTCCAGGTCCAAAATCGCAAAAACACTGCCCGGACGTGACGCAACGTCCGTTTTGTGTCCGCTTTCGTTCCAACCTTGCGTGGGGGCCTACGTTGGCCGTGCCCACACGTACGCACACTTTGGTGCAGTTGCATGCATGCGATCACGTAGCCCCAGTGCAACCAGCTACTTGTCGGTCTGCCGGGGAGGGGGTTCCCAACTCCGGTTTTTTTCTACTCCGTCAAACCTCGCGACACTTTTTCCACAAGTTGCCATCACCATCCACAGCACCCACGCCAACTCGCGTATTTTTCCGACGCTCCACGCATTTTCTAGGGTTTTCCAGGTCCAAAATCGCATAAACACTGCCCGGACGTGACGCAACGTCCGTTTTGTGTCCGTTTTCGTTCCAACCTTGCGTGGGGGCCTACGTTGGCCGTGCCCACACGTACGCACACTTTGGTGCAGTTGCATGCATGCGATCACGTAGCCCCAGTGCAACCAGCTACTTGTCGGTCTGCCGGGGAGGGGGTTCCCAACTCCGGTTTTTTTCTACTCCGTCAAACCTCGCGACACTTTTTCCACAAGTTGCCATCACCATCCAAAGCACCCACGCCAACTCCCGTATTTTTCCGATGCTCCACGCATTTTCTAGGGTTTTCCAGGTCCAAAATCGCAAAAACACTGCCCGGACGTGACGCAACGTCCGTTTTGTGTCCGCTTTCGTTCCAACCTTGCGTGGGGGCCTACGTTGGCCGTGCCCACACGTACGCACACTTTGGTGCAGTTGCATGCATGCGATCACGTAGCCCCAGTGCAACCAGCTACTTGTCGGTCTGCCGGGGAGGGGGTTCCCAACTCCGGTTTTTTTCTACTCCGTCAAACCTCGCGACACTTTTTCCACAAGTTGCCATCACCATCCACAGCACCCACGCCAACTCGCGTATTTTTCCGATGCTCCACGCATTTTCTAGGGTTTTCCAGGTCCAAAATCGCATAAACACTGCCCGGACGTGACGCAACGTCCGTTTTGTGTCCGTTTTTGTTCCAACCTTGCGTGGGGGCCTACGTTGGCCGTGCCCACACGTACGCACACTTTGGTGCAGTTGCATGCATGCGATCACGTAGCCCCAGTGCAACCAGCTACTTGTCGGTCTGCCGGGGAGGGGGTTCCCAACTACGGTTTTTTTTACTCCGTCAAACCTCGCGACACTTTTTCCACAAGTTGCCATCACCATCCACAGCACCCACGCCAACTCCCGTATTTTTCCGACGCTCCACGCATTTTCTAGGGTTTTCCAGGTCCAAAATCGCAAAAACACTGCCCGGACGTGACGCAACGTCCGTTTTGTGTCCGCTTTCGTTCCAACCTTGCGTGGGGGCCTACGTTGGCCGTGCCCACACGTACGCACACTTTGGTGCAGTTGCATGCATGCGATCACGTAGCCCCAGTGCAACCAGCTACTTGTCGGTCTGCCGGGGAGGGGATTCCCAACTCCGGTTTTTTTCTACTCCGTCAAACTTCGCGACACTTTTTCCACAAGTTGCCATCACCATCCACAGCACCCACGCCAACTCGCGTATTTTTCCGACGCTCCACGCATTTTCTAGGGTTTTCCAGGTCCAAAATCGCATAAACACTGCCCGGACGTGACGCAACGTCCGTTTTGTGTCCGTTTTCATTCCAACCTTTCGTGGGGGCCTACGTTGGCCGTGCCCACACGTACGCACGCTTTGGTGCAGTTGCATGCATGCGATCACGTAGCCCCAGTGCAACCAGCTACTTGTCGGTCTGCCGGGGAGGGGGTTCCCAACTACGTAGCCCCAGTTGCATGCATGCGTATTTTTTCGACGCTCCACGCATTTTCTGGGGTTTTTAAGGAAAAGGTACCCTACACCGATGTCCGAACGTGACGCGACGTGTCTTTCCTCTCTGTTTTTGTCCATATCGTGCGTGTAGGACGTACTCTCATACTAAGCGTTTTAGCAAGTATTTATGTACAAACGCATCATCAAATCAAAACTCTCGAATGAAATGGACAAAATTAAATTCACTCAAATTTCATTCAACATAGATAAAATATTTTACATACTCGGGCTAACTCAACGATTAAAAGTTCACCCCATAAAGTCTACTACTTAGGCTTACAACGACATAACCAAATTAAATAAAAAACACAAAAAAACTACTCGTCGTCGCTATTGACGAGGTCAATGACGGCCGGGCCGTCGCCGCCGTCATCGTCGCTGCTGGACCGGTTCGCGAGGTCGTCCCAGTCTATCGGATCGTCGTCGGAATCCTCCTCCTCCGCCGCCGCCGGCGCTTGCTGCCACTCCTGCTGCCACTCCGGCGGCACCTGCTGCCACTCCGGCGGCACCATCGCCGCCTGCTGCGCCGCCATCGCCGCCTGCTGCGCCGCCTCGGCCGCCTGCTGCGCCTCCTCGGCCGCCTGGATTGCGTCTGCAATCTCGGCGGCCTCCATCGCCTCCGCCGCCGCCGCTGCAGCCTCCGACGCCCGTAGGGCGACGTGGTACCCCGGCGTGTCATCCGGATCACCGTCCTCGCGGAGGATGACCTGCTCCGGCGGCAACTCGATACCCGGCGGCGAGGGAGGGGCGGCCGGCGCGGGCGCCCGTGCCGGGTACACACCGTGGCCGCCGCCACGTCTGCGGCGATATTGCGGTGGAGGCGGTGCGCGAAGACGGCCGCTGCGGCCCGTCAGATCGGGGGTCTCGCCGGCCGCGGCAAGGCGGAAGGCCGCCATCACCTCCCAATAGTCCTTCCCGCGCCAAAACCGCTTTCGGCCTTCGATGTTGTGCCGGCCGCCGCTGTGGTTGCGGAGCTCCTCCTCCGTCGCGCCGGGACCCAACGTCGCAAAGCCCTCCGCGTCGATCTTCCAGTTGCGCGGTAGACGGCAGCCCGGCGGCACGGGGAGGCAGTAGTGGTGGAGCTCCTCCGTCTCCGGCCCTCCGATGCTCGTCGGCCATGCGCCGGGGGCGTCGTCAGCGGCGCCGCCACCGGTGCTGCTGCTGCCGCCGAAGAAAGCCATCGGGTGCGGGAGGTGGCGTGGAGGTGGAGGGTGCGGGAGGTGCGGGAGGTGGCGGAAGAAAGCCATCGGGCCGGTGCCGTTTTATAGCGGGGGGAGGGAGGGAGGCGGGCAGGCGGCGCCGTGGTTATTAACGCCGGCGCGTTAATGCGCTTGGCAGGCGAGGCGGCGTTTGACCGTCGGGCGGGGGGCAGGCCAGGCGGCGGGCCGGTCGGGTGGCAGCATCGGCGTGGCAGCCGAGGAGCCGACAGCGACGGCAGGCGTCAGCGGTCGCGCGGCAGGCGAGGAGGCGGCACCGGTGGCGTCCGGCAGGCGGCGCGGCAGGCGAGGAGGCGGCAGCGGTGGCGTCCGGCAGGCGCGGCACGCAAGGAGGCACGCGCGTCGAACCGCCTGCGTGCATGCGCGCCTCGGGTGCCGTGATTGGCGGCCGACACGCCACACGGCGGGTGTGGGATTGCGTGGGGCCGGCGGGCGTGGGGGTGGGGCCGGCGCGGCGCCACCGACAACGCGTTGACTGCGAGCGGCCGCTTTAATTTTTTTCCCTCCCGGGCGGGCGGCCGGCCTGTATTCATATACGTATACCTCCGTCTGTTTTTTTTTGCGGGCGGGCGGGCCGGCGGGGCAATCTTATGCCCATCCTACCCTTTGTTATAAAGGGGTATTGGGCAATCTCAGCCCTCCTTGTGTTTACAGGGGGTCTACCGAAGCGGAAGTGAAATAGAAAAGCTGCTAATATGAACCATAGAATGACTCGTGCAAGGGAGCCTACGGTTTCCAAGCCACCAAGATGAACAACTTCATTGAAACGATGCAGAATCATGTAGAGTAATAAATAAAAGTGTTTTTATTCCTGAACATAATTAAGATCTTGATGGCTTGGCAACTGTCCTTGGTGTATTTCTGCCCATGGTAGCTTCTTGTCTGACAAACTATATGAAGGCAGGCACATCTCAATTGCTACTGCACAAAAGAAAAGAAATGATTCTTTTTTGTTGATCTTCTCCTCTCTTAGAGCTGGTCCTGCTTGCGTGCATGCTCGGAATCCAAAACCTTGTTGTGTACATATTCCAGACATACAACTTGGCCTCACCTTCACGCACTTGTGACAAATCCTCCTAAAACAAACACAATGCGATAAAATTTGTGTATTCACTAACTAATATCAAATGATGCATATTTGCGCGAGACATTTATGAATGTATGAATGTAGGGCTAGCTTAGGGCCGGTCCTGGCTACGTGCATGTTCGTATGCAGTAAACGAAGGGCCCTTCTTCCATTGCTCCAGGGCCGTCAGCATGAGCAAATACGTGTTCACCAAGCCAGGTGGTTTGCAGGTACCACTGTTCTTCCGTGCTATGATTGTCAAGGGCACTGTACGTACGGGAGTGGCTTCTTGCCTTGTGCATATCCATCCATGATATGAGCAGTCACCATGCACACGTACGAATACGAGACGGCAACCAAATGCAAATTTCTGTTGTTTCCCTGTCCAGTTAATAGTTGTAATAAACTATTTAATGTGCTTGTAGATTCAACATCCATCGCCATCCATGTGCACGTACTGCTTGACAACTCCTAGTTTTTTTTATGGAAGAACGATGGATTTTATTGACTCAAAATGAAGCATCAAGTGGATACAAACGTAATGAGCATACTCCCGGCCCTTGCATAGTTTGGATGCACACAGCCAACAACGAGCTCTCTCTCTCTCTCTCTCACAAAACACGCTAACACATAGCAAAGTCATATAAGACAAAAACTATGCCAATACTATCATCATATCCACACCAGCCATCTCATGACACCACAAGGATAACGAAGTTATCAAATATCAATATCTTCAGAAAGAGAGCAACGTTCCAGCACTGTTGTCCTCGGATCCAACCACCAAAGGTCAGATTATAGGTTTCATCCTAAAGAACCATCTGAGCATATCTGAGGAACGCCTTCAACAAGGTAACGATGTAAAAACATCAACATTGCCAGGTATAATCAACTTGGGTCAGGCACGGATTTTCAACCCAGAGCTCGTCGAAGTCAATGATGTGTTGCCGCTGCCACTTCTCAACGATCCCGACAGCTACATGCGCTGGGCTAGAGAACCGACCACCGCTGCTCTACAACCATACCTTTGCACCCGTCGTCGTTTGTAGATTGCATCTCACCACCGAAGGCAACGATAAATGAAGATATTTCGACGGCATCTCACCGCCGATCTAGAGAGAGGAACCCCTATGAAGATCTTTCGCCGATCTAGAGAGAGGAACCCCCATGAAGATCTTTCGATGGCCACCGGATTCTACAGTAAGGTCGATGCTGCAGTCCAGAGTGGTCACACGTTGCGCCATAGGCCCACGACCGACAAAGATGGAGAAGCCGGATTCGGCAAATCAATCAATCCCGGCCACCATCCCCGTCTACGGGGCCACCGCAGCACAACCATGGAGCTTCTTAGCACCACCACAGTGTTGTACCACCGGGGGTGACCGAAGCCCTAGCCACAAGTGCCGCCTTGGTCCTGGGTTGTCCAGATCTGGTGAATCGGCACCCAACCAAGCCGACAGTAGGGATCACTTGCACGTGGCAGGATGTCGAGGACGGACTGCACCAAGCTAAGTGAAGAGCTGTGGGGAGGCCCAGCCAGGCCGATGGCGGCGCGAGCCACGCATCGGCAGCGAGATTGAGTCGAGGCAGACCACCGTGAGGGAGAGCTCCCGCTGCCGCCCACCGCCGCGAGGGGCTTTGCCCTGCAGCCCTGCACGACGGCGGGCGGGGGGGGGGGGGGGGGATGCAGATGATGTATAAAGCGGCGGAGGAGATTCTACCGCCTGAGTCTCTCGCACGACGACGCTGGGGCCGTTCCCGCTTGACAGCTTCTAGTAGTAACACTTAATCGAAAAAATAAACTGAACTACAATTGTCAAACATATAAATTATTGTGTGCCGTCATTGCACCCAAACTCCAGCTGAAGAGTCATCAGGAGATCATATGGAAAAAGGAATAAGAGTGAAGGCATATGGAAGTCCCAGAATATACATTTTTTGGCTTCTGCCTATTAGATTTTTTTCTTTCATAAAGGGAGGTTATTACCTTTTGGCATCAGTATGCACGGACGACATATCATGTCCATTTGTAGACTTGCATTGCCAAACGAGTTTTGCCAAAACTTCCAAAAGGAAAAATGTAGGTTGAGTCACTGTCCATGCCAGTAGCGGTCACTGTTTGGCGCCTGGTACTCTACCGTGCTCATTCAACACTCCAGATCATTAATTGATAATCACAACATCTCACCAAGAAATTGCTCGGCCCGACGTATCGATCAGCCAGATTTATCCATCCTTTAACTTTGAGCACATTTATCATTTAGTACGACATTGCACTCCCGGAGGGTAGTGAAACACTGGAAAGGACATATCCATCGACTCCTAAAAAATGAGCACATGCTTCATGTTAATTCTAGTTAGACTATAATATATCCCTGGGACTAGAGATGCTATGATAGAGACATCTTGCCTACTAAAGTTACTTAATTAATTATGTGCATAGAGCATATTCGTAGTGGAAAAAACACCAAAGTGCATTGTAAAGCAACTACGTTAATGATATGATTGGAGCTTAATAAAAGTAAAATGTTAAATTTGTAGCTTTGTATATTATTACAGAATATTAAATTATTTGAGCTATATACTCATTGCACATACATTAGGTTTGAGATAACGTTGTCTTGTAGAAAAGTGAGTGCTTAATTAGATGTTGATATCTTCATGATGTCCTATTTGAAAATCCTGAAAACGATCCAAAGAGACTTGACTTTTATTGGTCCATCATTTCTTTCTGAAACCAGAGAAGCATAAGAGAAAAATACTGCTTTGCTAGGTGGTTTTTTTTTTACCACCTTTCTCTAGGAGAAAATACCGAATCGCTAATTTTGGCTGGGTTTTGCTGCACGGTTCTTTTTCAATTTTATTATATATTGAAATGAAATCATGTTTGATAACAAAGTTCAATCTTGTATGCAGGTGTTACTCGTGTGTACCTGCCCGCTAGCAGCGATTATGGGCTTTGCTACAGAAGTGGCACCACAGGAAGCCGATAGAGAGCTTGGCAGCCAAGAGGCTGCAATGGCTGACCGGAGAGTGTATATATATCATATTCTGGACTATGTGCGTGTAATAGGCTTTTTAATGTGGCCTAACACACATATTGATTTGTCTATACTTATTTCTCAATTTCCAACAGATAATGTAATAGATTGTGGTTCTATATATGCATCTTGATGCAGAGTTCCGGGGTAATAAAGTTTCCGTCTTCTAGAAAAAAAAGTCGTTTCCGAAATAAAAAAGTTGATAGTACGAATCGTAGAATGACACGTGCAATGGAAGCTTTTGTAGGAAGGCACGGTGTGATGGATTTAGTCTTGGTAGGCAGGCATCACCAGACCTTACCAGCCATCGCTGCTTTAATTAATTAAACCAAGCGACCAGAGAGCCTTTAGCTCAACTGCTGAACTGAACATGAAACTGACATTACTTCTTTGCTATCAGCTGCTCTGTCTTGAAGCTGTACGAGCTCAGTACTTTGGCAAATTAGCTAATGAACTAACTGGTCATCATGCTTGCTTGTATTTGGATACATGTAGCACCCGCAGCCTACAGTTGCCAACCCACCAAGATCAATAACTTCCTTGAAACGATGCAGAGTCATGGAGAGTAATAAATAAAAGTGTTTTTGTTCCTGAACATAATTAAGATCTTGATGGCTTGGCAACTGTCCTTGGTATTTCTGTACATGGTAGCTTCTTCTCCTCACAAACTATATGAAGGCAGGGACATATCAATTGCTAATGCACAACAAAAAAACCTCTTGGAGTACAGCTCGTACACCAACAAGGTTTGGTTCGTAGTACTTGTACATTGGGTTTTAGGTGAGACACTAAACAAACCTTTAAAGTGGAGTAATATCATTCGTCATCATGAGATGCTATTCTAATTGGTTGGCATACCTCATAGAACTTTATTTTAGTCAGACCTACACTAGAGAATCATCAAAACACTATGGTCGGTTCATGCGACTGCCAAAGTCTCGTATTCGTATCCTGCCACTCAAACTTGTGTATTTCAGTCTATGCCGCTATATTTGCCAATAGACAATGTAATAAATTGTGGTTGTATGCATCTTGATGCAGATTTCCAGGGTAATAAAGTTTCTGTTTTCTAAAAAGGCGTCATTGCAAAAAAAAAAATCGAAAAGCTGCTACTCCCCTCCATTCAACAGAAGCTTAATACATTCTTTTAGGTTGGCTTTGACCATTGATAAGATTAATAATATACGACATGCATGTTACACAAAGTTTACCGTCAAATTCGCTTGTGAAAGGCGTTCTAATGATATAATTTTTATATCATACATCTCATATATTATTACTCTTATCAATTATCTATTTCAAAAACATATTAGGCCCTATCTACTTGAATGGAGGGAGTAATATGAATCATAGAATGACAGATGCAACAGAAGTTTTTGTAGGAAGACACGGTGTGATCTATTTCGTCTTGGTAGGCAGGCATCACTTGACCTTGCCCTAGCCATCCCTGTGTTGGAATTACCTTGCCATTGCCTTTAGCTGAACTGAACTTGAAACCGACAGTACTCCTTTGTTATTGGCTGCTCTGTCTTGAAGCTGTACGTGCTCAGTGCTTTAGCAAATAAGCTAATGAACTATCTGGTCCTCGTTCTTGCTTGTATTTTGAAATATCACCTGCAGCCTACAGTTGCCAAGCCACCAAATTCAGTAACTTCCTTGAAATGATGCAGAATCATGGAGAGCAATAAATAAAACTGTTTTTATTCCTCAACATAATTACTGTCTTGATGGCTTCACAACTGTCCTTGGTAGCTTCTTCTCCTCGCAAACTATATGAAGGCAGAGACATCTCAATTGCTAATGCACAAGAAAATACCTCTCAGAGTATAGCTCGTACACCAACAAGGTTTGGTCGTAGTACTTGTACATGGTGTTTTAGGTGAGACACTAAACACACCTTTAAAGTGGAGTAACATCATTCATCATCATCAGGTGGTATTCCAATAGGTTGTCATATCTCATACAACTTTATTTTAGTCAGACCTACGCTAGAGAATCATCATAGACAAAAATGCCCCAGCTAGACTTTCCCAAGGTCCGGTGGGGTTGTTGTGGACGACTCTAGGCAAAAGCCTTGGTTCGATGGGGGTCGAAGGACACCCGCGACGATGCTTCTTGAAGGCATCTCCGAAGAGTCCCCACACTTCTTCAGGTTGTAGGCATGTTGGTGGAGGAGTTTGAATTGCTGACATCGGCAAGGGTTGGGTTGTTGCACAATTGTCCTATGTTCTATCGTGTGTTGTAAGGTTTTTCGGCCTAGTTTCCCTTATAAACATGGCCACTGTATTTCTATTTTTTTCTCTCTTAAGGAAAATCGGCAGTGCACCTGCCTTGCACGTCAAGATTTATGGTTGGGTTTCATTCTACTACCGCCCTCCTATCTTATAGTGAAACGGACGGTAAAAAAAACTTCTTCGTAAATTAATATGTACAGGAAGGCAAGCAAAAAGGCAAAAGGGACAAAAAAAACATGTATTACTCCATTCCATGTGAGTTTGAAATCACATTGCAGTTATTTGTCACGTTCATACCTTTTCATGTTAAGATTGTTTTGCTTGTGCAGAAATTTCTCACATAGTTTATATCATAAGAACTCAATTAGTATTCTATGCAATATTTAGAAACTATATATTCAATTCTGCAGCAACGTGCGGGGCATCATCTAGTTAAAAAAAATTGGCCCATGGCGCTGCAGATTTTTGGGACAGAGCACTTTAGTGCTAACAAATCCAGCCAACATCTACCAAAGAGGCGCATGAATCAACCCTCGCTCATTTCCACGTACCACCCTCTCTCAAGTCTCTCATGTGTGTCTATCTCGATTGTAGTGACTAGGAGCATGAAGGCAGCAGGAACAACACTGGCGAGCAACGACAAAGCGGAGGTGGGCGAGCTGATGTGTGGTGATATTCATCGAGGTGTAGGCTGGCTCAAGCTTCACTGTGGTCATTGCCAGTGCCCGTGGTGTCTTCTCGACTCGGTGACAACGGATGCAGAACTTGATGCAACAGAAAGTGGAGGTTGTCGTCATCCCTAGCTAAAGTTTACGTGAATCAGGCCAGGAGCTCAGAGCCGCACGAATGTGCCAGTTTTATACATGTTGCATGCTTTGCCCCTCTGACAGATAACTTGATGGGTGGGGACTAGGAGTGGAGAATGAACTAGCCAAACCTAAACATCACAATATGTGCGCACCGTAAAGACCAGGACAATGAGTAAGGGCCTGTTCGGAGTCTGTTCGGAGTCTCGCCGCTCCGCACGACTCCGCTCCCGGAGCGGCCTGAGCTTCAGTTGAAAATACGGAGTGGAGAAAGAGATGCTCCCTAGATTCTAGTATTTCTGGGAGCGGTGGATTGACGAACAGGCCTTAAGTATCGGTACAACCCATGCCGGATCCAACATCATGAGATCCCAATACCGGTGCCTAGCTGCATCGATCGTATACCCTGCAGGAGTCATAGAAAACAACCATCACGCTCCTTTCTTCCTCGCAGCAATAACTGTTTTTATATCTTGTGGTTTATTTGTCAGTTTGCGAGAGAAGAGATGATATACTGGTCATATATGCGGGGAGGATGATTGATTGGTATCACGTCGTGCATAGCATATTTACGTGCGTCGATTCCTGTTATCATAATAAACCACTCCCTCCGTCTCTATTTATACATCGCTCTCGCATCGCAAAAGTGCATGACGGACGGCCGAAATCCAATTTGCTTTATTATTACTAGCAAAAGAGCCCGTGCGTTGCAACGGAAGAGAAAACATAACACACACTCTTAACCCAACAACTATCACTCAAGACCATAATATGTCCATCTCCTTTATTTTTGCGAGGCATCATATTTGTGTTGCCGCTTATCCTCCTTCTCATCCTCGTCGGCGATGGCCTCGGTGTTTACACAAAACAACAAAAAATGTGTGTTGAGTATGGTTAATCCTTAGGCGTCTCTCTCTCCCTCTCTCCTCCCTCTCCCTCTCTCTCTCCCCCCTCTCTCTCTCTCGCTCGCTTTCTCTCACTCTCGCGATGAGAAATCTGTTGTTTTCCCTTGCGACAATTTTCAGAGGTATGCACGTGTAGTTATTGATGTTTTCTTTTCCGTATATGGTTATAGTGGGGTATTTATTTGCAATCCGGATCGCCGTCGGTATGAAAAAAACGGATCTTGCGCTATAAATTATAAGTTTGCTTCAATAACAATATTTTAAAAATATTTAACAAGTAAAATTAACATCATATTTAGATTCCACACATTTTTCTAATAAAATTTCATATATAATATGTTAAAATCAAAGTTACGGTTTAAAAGATACAGATAATTTAGAAAATTATGGGTATTTATTTGCAATCCGGATCGCCGCCGGTATGAAAAAAGGATCTTGCGCTATAAATTATAAGTTTGCTTCCATAACAATATTTTAAAAATATTTAACAGGTAAAATTAACATCATATTTAGATTCCACACATTTTTCTAATAAAATTTCATATATAATATGTTAAAATCAAAGTTACGGTTTAAAAGAAACAAATAATTTAGAAAATTATTTGGTTTGACTCAAATATATTCCAAAATAATATTTAAAAATACTTAACATGTAAAAATAATCTCATATTCATATTCTACATATTTTTCTAATCAAATTTCATATATAACATGTTCAAATCGGAGTTACGGTATAAAAGATATGGATGATTTTAAAAAGCATTTGTTTGACTTAAATATGATCCGCGGATGAATTACCTAAAACATCAGGGGGGGTTTCGAAAAATGTAAAATAACGGTTCGGGTGTGACTTAAATCCGGATGACGGGTTGATTTCAAGAAAAAACAGGGACTTTTGTGTAAAATACGAAAATAACATTTCGTTTTAACTTAAAACGGGACTGCGGGTTGAATTATCTGAAATAGAGGGACTTTTCTGAAAAAAATGTCATGACGGACGAAAGAAACCCAATTTGCTTTATTATTACTAGCAAAAGTGCCCGTGCGTTGCAACGGGAGAAAAAATAAATCTTAGTCTTCAACAGGCATGACCATATTTTGCTGCATCATCGAGACACACTATCACTCTCAACTTAGTAAAAAAAATTAACAATTTTTGAAATCATGAATATTTTTTTAAACTCATGCACATATTTCAAATCATAAACATTTTTCAAATTTATGAACATTTATACAAATTTGCAAATAGTTTCTGAAATCAATAGCATTTTCTGAATTTATGAACATTTTATATATTTACATCATTTTTTCAAATTGTGAGCATTTTTTAAACAATTTTTTGAGGAACATTTCTAGAATTGATGGACATTTTATTGAAAATTGGTGGGATAATTTTTTATATTCACAATTTTATTTATTTAATGAACTTTTTTAATTGGACGAACATTTTTTGAAACAGCAAACATTTTGTGAATGAATAAACTTTTTTGTAAGTCGCGATCAGTTTTTGAATTTTTAGGATATTTTACCATTCATGAACTTTTTTTTGAATTCGCAAAATTTTGTTCAATTTCATAAACATTTTTTAATACACGAACTTATTAAAAAATCATGAACTTTTGATTTCCCGAACATTTGTTTTCAATATTTCGGACATTTGTTTAAATAGACAATTTCTGTAAGTGCACGCCTATGTGTTGTAAGTGCGTGCGGGAGAAACAAACATGACTATATGTTGCAACGGGAGAAACAAATATCACACACACCTAGTATAACCCATGTAAGTGCACGCCCTTCGTTTCAACATTGCGTCTCACCTCTGTTGGTCATTGCTACAGAACACCAAATGTTTTTCATGCCAGAGCGGCTGCCCAACTGATCAAGCAACATGACGAGAATGAAGCAAACATTTACTCATTTTAATATTTTTATAAACCCAAGAAACAGTTTTTTATTTTATATACAAAAGGAACAAACAAAGAATAGTAAGAAGAGATCTCACATGGTGATTGGCCAACATGAAGTAGTAGATGCCATGGACAGAGACCTTGATTATGCCCTCCACTCACTCGATTGACGAGCATCCACCGTTGCCTTCACCCTCCGTGATAACCACGCATGCCAATTCCCTTTTGCTGTTATGACCCTCCCCTATGTCGCTTCATCTAGTGGCTCATCCGCTGTTCTTCGCCTCCTCCTGGGTGGTGCATTTATGGGAGGGATTAGGGAAGATTCGACACCCATCAAGAGTCCTAATTGTGAGAGAGAATGTATGGAAGGATTGGTTTCCTAGAATACGACTTGGACATAGATATGAATGTCGGGCGACGAATGTAATTATGTAATTTAGTGGAAGGGCAAATCCGTCTTATGCACATGACGGAAGAGAAGAATATTTCTAGGTTCATATAGAGGCAAGGATAAGAGCCGTAGTATGATTAGAGAGGAAAGAAAAGGCTTCCATGAAAATACAATGTAATGCATATTCACCAAGAAGTAACATAATTAAAATCACTACATTAGATCATAGTATGATGAACCATTTATGCCGAGATACACGCGGAGCAACACATAGATGAAAGTCAAATCTAACAATATAGGAATGATCAGATCTCCACTCAAAGCAGGATTTGGTACATTTGGTCCCGAAGGAAATCCCAGATTAACCAGTGTGGTGTGGTAGATAGTTGTTTACATGAACTGAGAGAAGTATACCAAGTAACAAAGTTAGTTATTTACAGCCAAAGTTCAATGCCTCCAAACCAAAGCTTAACTCCTAACATGAAATGTCTCCCAATATTGTGGCCAAACCTTAACTCCTAACAGGAAATGTCTCCAAATATTGTGGCCAAACCTTGGAACCTAAAAAAATGAAGAGAAAAACGAAATCAGGAAATGCAACAGACAGGAAGTCACATAGGATAAAACTATCTCATTGCACCTGACATATACAGTAAAAAAAAAGGGCAGCCCCAGTGCATGTAGCTCCCGCTTGCGCAGGGTCTGGGGAAGGGTCCGACCACTTTGGGTCTATTTCATTATCAGTACTGCTAAGAAATTTCATTATCAGTTATTTTGTAGATTTTTTTTATAAAATTAGCTCACTGATGAGAGCCAACTGAAAGTTTGCTGAAATAAATTTGATGTGATAAACTTTTTTACAATAGTTAAAGTCGAATGTGCATATATACTTAAGCATGTGCTGTGTCAAATATATATCTTCAGAACCGGAGAATCAGCATGCATGTCATCTGCTATTTTTCTAATAAAAATGTTTCCGTACCATCCATCATCTCAACCTTCTGAATCCAACTAATCCAAGCTCGCCATCGCCATCAATGGCACATCCAGCTCATGAAAGGATAAATAGCAATAAAACATTTATGCACCACTCGTGTGTGTGTGTGTGTGCATAACAATGGAGTAGAAAACAATGAAAATGTCTCATTCATCTGCTTCCTACTGAACCAAAGTGTGCTCCTCCGAGAAACAATCACCAAAATAATATTTAAACTTAGTAAAGGATAATGCTACAATTTTCAGATTGTCGGCAGAGAGGTTAGAGCTATCATCGTGACAATGTATTGCCAGATAAATCAACTACTTAAGTGTAATTATATAACTTCCATTGCATTACCCCAAAAAAATAGTATAGCAAAAAGGCATGGATTCAAAAACTTCTCCAAAATCATCTACTGGAAAAATAAATCAGAAAGACAATGTCTGTCATATATACACACAGGGGGGTCTAGAAGAAGAAAAATCGGATCATCTGTAGGTGATATACCTTTGCAGAAGGACAACCTTAGAGGTACACTAAGTAGACTTCAAAGTGTGTAAACTGATCTAATAGGTGAAAGTTTAATTCAACAAATATGGCAAATATGGAGAAGTCCAACTCCTACTAAACTAGCAACATGGGACTAAATTTCAGTCCCACACCTTGCTTTACCGAATAGGCAAAGTGGGCCTTTATGATTTATTAGGAATTCTGAAAATGCTATTGGGCTGGACCAAAAATAGATCAAATTCCAGCATATCGTGCAGGAGGAGTCGCAGACCACAACCAACAGGTCCGTTCCTTCATTCTAGCTAAGAGTATTCCTCAGATCATGTGGTTTTTTTCCTTTGGCTGCTTGTTTCTGTCCTACATCTTGGATCCGGAGTTTGCTACTCGTGTACAGAGAGTATGATTGATTGGTTGATCCAGTGACAACATTTCTGTGGTCGCATGTGATAGGAGGAACATCGTCAATCCTGGTGCACATCTGGTTGTCCAGTTCAAGAAGCAACTCTTCCAAAGTGCATATGTTACAGGACTGCTACACTCTAGCATTTCAACACCAGTCAGGAATTCGGGATCAAAAAAGTTGGGAGCCTTCTGTAGTCTTGTGAGCAGGAAAATGGGACAGTTCAGATTCTGACAAGCTGAAGTTTTTCACTGTTCTTCAGTCGAGCAACTGCTAGCTAGAAGCATGAAACTAACTTCCCATGGATGAACTCAATTATCTGGTTTGTCAGGCGCACACATATTTCGATATCATCAATATGACCAATGAAATAGACTTGTATAATTCTGTATATTTCATAGTTGAAGCTGATGATCTGGAAATACGTGTGTACCTCGGAAACTGAAGAGGAGTACTCAATATCATTCTTGTTACCACATTGCATTTTTCTAATTCGTTGGTGATCGAACGACGGACAGCAAGACCCTCCGACTGATCACCCGATCAGTGGGAACTAGGAGTGAGCAATTAATGATTGTAAAGCGATGTACATTATTCCACTTATTAAATTCTGGATCATCATAATACGCACTCCCTCCGTACACTAATAATAATACACCACTCTCTCGACAATGTAATCAGAAAATATCACTCATCCATTCAAGAAAACTAATGGTGATGATTGATCTATACTGTTGTAGTTGGCCCAGCAGCATCGCGAACAGTAGAGTTTTTACTGGCCGCACAACACGCAACCTTGTGAGGGCGTTTTAGAGAAAGGGAATTTAGCTTGTCAATCCCATCGCCCCGACCCACCCAGCCCGTTCGTTTTCTTTCATTCTCATGCAAGCCCGCAGCACCCATCGGCTAGAGTTCCGGCGGCCGCCTGAGCACCTCCCCTTTGTCAGTCGTGCTTGTCGATGTGACGCCAAGGCCGAAGGACGGCAGACCACCTAGGTTCAATGCAGCGGTCGAAAATCATAATCGGGAGGGCGTGCCAGGACACAGAGATGCAGACACGCAATGTCGCAGCAGCAAGGACGGCCAGGGCGGGGTGGTGTTCACAACGAGGTGCCGAGGTCACAACGAAGTTGATTCACAGCCCCTTAGGCCTTCACGAACTGAAGAAAACATTCAAGGTGGTTTTTAAAATCAGGAAATGCCTATTTTAACCCTGAGAAATCGATCGGGGTGATTTGCTATACTGCTCTCCTCACCTGTAGCAGTACAAGCTATCGTAAAAATGGTCTTCATGAAATAACCCATGTGTTTCATGAAAATCAAACCATCGGAATCCAACTGAGGTTTGGTTGGTCAACCCGATAGCCAAAACCTAAACCTCAAAATACTCCTGACCACTTGCGGAACAGGAAGAAGATGGATTGAGCAGTACATCCAAAACCGGCGACTAGCTACATCGACCATATATCCTGCACCAGGAGTCACAGATAGCAACCTCATCACAGATGATTCTTCCCTTTTCGTAGCAATAATTATTGTACAGATCATGTGGTTTGTTTGTTCTCTTGGATGCCGAGTTTCGTGATTGGTGTCGGGTTTCGTTGGTCAATTTTGAAACGCGATGGGCACCGCACCGTACATTCCAACATGATGACATTCCAGGTGCGTAGCTGCATCGACCATATATCCAGCAGGCGAAGTTGGAGATAACAACCCAATCAGAGGCTCCTTTCTTCCTCTGAGCAATAAGTATTTGAAAGATCATGTTGAATTTTCTCTTGTCTGTTTGTTTGCATGGTACATCTTGCATGCGGTACTTATGTAATGAGAGGATGATTGTATGGTTGAATCAGTGATAACATTGCTGACGTCGCATGTAACACGAAGAACCTCGTTAGTACTGGCACTGCATCTGCACATCTGTTTTGTCCCGCACATGAAAGCAGCTCTTCCAAAGAACATATGTTATACGGTGACCGTGCTCTATAGCATTTCATCACCAGTCAGTAATTCCAAATCAAAAAAGCTCAGAGTCTTATGTAGTTTTGTGAGCAGGAAAACAAGACAGGTAAGATTCTAGCGAGCTGAAGTTTTTCATTGTTCTTAAGCCGGACAACTGATGAATCTGTTCGATCACTTTCATTTGTCAGGCATACGTATTTCGAGAACATTAATATAGCCAATGAAACATACTTATATGTAGAACTGTGTAGTGTGCTTTAGTGAGAGAATGCCCGTCCATACATATTATTTGATTCGGTTCTAGCGTGCCATTTCCACTCAGCCTACCCTTATGCCGCGATTTAGGAACACAAATCGGCTTAAGGTCAGGAATAAAGTCAACACAAAACTCAATGACCTCCTCATTTTCATGGCCCTTGGAGATGCTTCTTTCTGGCCTAGCACGGCTATGAACATATTTTTTTAAGACTTCCATAAACCTATCAAAGGGAAACATATTATGTAGAAATACATGACCAGAACGGCAATCTCTTCACATAGGTGAACTAGGACATGTGTCATGATATTGAAGAAGGATGGTAGGAACACCAACTCAAAACCGACAAGACATTGCACCAAATCATTCTCTAACCTTGGTATGATTTCTGGATCGATTACCTTCTGAGAGATTGCATTGAGGAATGCACATCGCTTCACAATGGCTAATCGAACATTTCCCGGTAGAAGCCCCCTCAATGCAATCGGAAGCAGTTGCGTCATAATCACGTGGCAGTCATGAGACTTTAGGTTCTGTAACTGTTTCTCTGCCATATTTATTATTCTCTTTATATTCGACGAAAAGCCGGACGGGACCTTCATACTGAGCAGACATTCAAAGAAGATTTCCTTCTCTTCTTTGGTTAGAGCGTAGCAGGCATGACCCTGATGTATGACTGATATGTCTCCAACGTATCTATCATTTTTTATTATTCCATGCAGTTATATTATTATTCTTGGATGTTTTACAATCATTTTATATCATTTTTTGGTACTAACTGATTGACATAGTACCCAATGCCAATTGTTGTTTTCTACTTGTTTTTTAAATCGCAGGAAATCGATACCAAACGGAGTCCAAACGCAACAAACTTTTGTGGATTTTTCTGGACAAGAAGACACAAGATGGGCAGAAGAAGTACCAAAGGGGTGCCTCGAAGGGGGCACAACCCACCAGGGTGTGCCTGGGGCCCAGGCGTGCCCAGGTGGGTTATGCCCACCTCGGTGGCCTGCCACACCGCCTCTTTCCTCTATAAATACCCCAATATTCCAGAAACCCTAGGGGAGTGGACAAAAAATCAATTCCAGCCTCCGCAAGTTACAGAACCACCAGATCCAAACTAAACACCATCACAGAGGGGTTCATCATGTCAATTGGTGCCTCTCCATGATGCATGAGTAGTTCATTGTAGACCTACGGGTCCGTAATTAGTAGCTAAATAGTTTCCTCTCTCTCTCTCTCTCTCTCTCTCTCTCTCTCTCGATTCTCAATACAATCGTTTCTTGGAGATCCACATGATCTATCTCTTTTTGCGGTGTGTTTGTTGGGATCCGATGAACTTTGAGTTTATGATCAGATCTATGTTTTTATCATGAAAGTTATTTGAGTCTTCTTTGATCTCTTATATGCATGATTGATTATAGCCTCGTATTTCTTCTCTGATATTTGGGTTTTGTTTGGCCAACTTGACCTATTTCTCTTGCAATGGGAAGAGGTGCTTTGTGATGGGTTCGATCTTACGGTGCTTGATCCCAGTGACAGAAGGGGATCCGACACGTATGTATCGTTGCTATTAGGGATAACAAGATGGGGTCTATTTCTACATAAATAGATCTTATCTACATCATGTCATTGTTCTTATTGCATTACTCTGTTTTTTGAAAAACTTAATACACTAGATGCATGCTGGATAGCGGTCGATGTGTGGAGTAATAGTAGTAGATGCATGTAGGAGTCAGTCTACCAATTCTAAAATTAGTGTTTATACCCAACTTTTAGTAATTTATTTTATCTCGCGTTCCCGCGAGATCTAGTTATCCAATCTACTACAATTTAATCTATCTTTTTTCCCGCGAGGGATTGACAACCCCTCTCTTACGTCGGGTTGCAAGAATTTCACTACAAAAATCAGGTACTTTGCCGTCAGCCATGGCTGACGGCAAAGGCATTGATACGTCTCCAATGTATCTATAAATTTTTTATTGTTCTCTGCTATTATATTATCAATTTTGGATGTTTTATATGCATTAATATGCTATTTTATATTATATTTGGGACTAACATATTAACCTAGAACCCAGTGCTAGTTTCTGTTTTTTGCCTGTTTTAGAGTTTCGCAGAAAAGGAATACCAAACAGAATCCAAACGGAACAAAACTTTCGCGATGATCTTTCTTGGACTAGAAGCAAACCAGGAGACTTGGAGATGAAGTCAGAGAAGCAACAAGGTAGCCACGAGGGGGTAGGGTGCGCCCCTGCCTCGTGGGCCCCTCATGGGTCTCCTGACCTAATTCTTTCGCCCATATATACTCTTATACCCCAAAACCAACAGGGGGAGCTACGAAAACACTTTCCCACCGCCGCAACCTTCTGTACCCGTGAGATCCCATCTAGGGACCTTTTCTGGCGTCCTGCCGGAGGGGGATTCGATCCCGGAGGGCTTCTACATCAACACCATATTGCCCTTCCGATGAAGCGTGAGTAGTTTACCACAGACCTACGGGTCCATAGCTAGTAGATAGATGGCTTCTTCTCTCTCTTGATTCTCAATACGATGTTCTCCTCGATGTTCTTGGAGATCTATTCGATGTAATACTCTTTTGCGGTGTGTTTGCCGAGATCCGATGAATTGTGAATTTATGATTAGATTATCTATGAATATTATTTGAATCTTCTCTGAATTCTTATATGCATTATTTGATATCTTTGCAAGTCTCTTCGAATTATCGGTTTAGTTTGGCCTACTAGATTGGTTTTTCTTGCAATGGGAGAAGTGCTTAGCTTTGGGTTCAATCTTGTGGTGTCCTTTCCCAGTGAAAGTAGGGGCAGCAAGGCATGTATTGTATTGTTGCCATCGAGGATAAAAAGATAGGGTTTTCATCATATTGCTTGAGTTAATTCCTCTACATCATGTCATCTTACTTAACGCCTTACTCCGTTCTTTATGAATGTAATACTCTACATGCATGCTGGATAGCGGTCGATGTGTGGAGTAATAGTAGTAGATGAAGAATCGTTTTGGTCTACTTGACATGGATGTGATGCCTATGTTCATGATCATTGCCTTAGATATCGTCATAATTATGCGCTCTTCTATCAATTGCTCGGCAGTAATTTGTTCACCCACCATATTATTTGCTTCTTGAGAGAAGCCACTAGTGAAACCTATGGCCCCCGGGTCTCTTTTCCATCATATAAGTTCTAGTTTCCATCATATAAGTTCTAGTTTCCATCACATTAGTTTCCGATCTACTATTTTGCAATCTTTTACTTTCCGATCTATAAACCAAAAATACCAAAATACTTTACCGTTTATCTATCTCTATCAGATCTCACTTTTGCAAGTAACCGTGAAGGGACTGACAACCCCTTTATCACGTTGGGTGCAAGTTTGTTTGATTGTTTGTGCAGGTATTCGGTGACTTGTGCGTTGTCTCCTACTGGATTGATACTTTGGTTCTCAAACTGAGGGAAATACTTACTCTACTTTGTTGCATCACCCTTTCCTCTTCAAGGGAAAAACCAACGCAAGCTCAAGAGGTAGCAGGAAGAATTTCCGGCGTCGTTGCCGGGGAGATCTATGCTTCACCTCTCGTTTTCCTCTCCCCCACCTCTAAAACGATTTTCGAAAAGATTTGCCTTCTCTCTCGCTGCTCTCTTGTTTGCTTAAGTTTACCTTTCTATCATTATGGCCAAATCAAAAAGGGCTAAGGGTTTTCTCCCGGGTTTTGCTTTGGATAGCCCTTCTGTCCTCTATAAGCTCATAAACAATGATGCTACGAAAAGACCTACCGGGGTTATTAATGAGAGTTTTAACAATTTTGAAGAAGATGACCCTAGAATTTTACGTAATTTGCTTGATGAATCTTTGAAAGATGCTTGGGATAGGCTATTAATGATCTGAGCCAGCTATGTGCCTCAATATCATATTGAGATATACTTGAAAAAAAATATGTTGGCTTAGCCTCTTCTTTTAAGCAAGTTTTGGATTCTATATTTGAAGAAGGTTTTCTTGAAGGGGATGCCATCGATACTTATGGAAATATGAAAGCTATATTTGGGCACCCCAAAAGTGAAAATGTTGAATCTACTACTCTTATGTGCTTTTATCAAAATGAAATTATCAAAGAGATGAAGGCTAGTTTAGATGCAAATTTTCGAAGTGTGCTTAATCTTTGTTCCACCATTAATGGCCACGTACTTCCACAAAATAGAAAGATAAGTGCTCTTGATAAGAAATTATCTCTTTATTACCAAAAGGGAGAAGATGACAATACCTAGATCTATTCGTGTTTTATACCTAGCTAAGGGCGCTAAACGATAACGCTTGTTGGGAGGCAACCCAATTTTATTTTTGTTCTTATGTTTAGTAATAAATAATTCATCTAGCCTCTGGTTATATGTTGTTTTATGTTTTAGTTAGTGTTTGTGCCAAGTTAAACCTTTAGGATAACTTACGGTGATAGTTTTGTTGATCCTGCTGAAAAACAGAAACTGTTGCGCCCAATAAATTTCCATAATTTTATTGAAACTTCCTTTTGATCTGATTCTTTTTGATTTGGATTGGTGCACAAATTGCTCAGGTTTTCCTAAATTTTCAGAATTTTTGGAGTTACAGAAGTATTCGAGAATTACAGATAGCTACAGACTGTTCTGTTTTTGACAGGTTTTGTTTTCTTTGTGTTGTTTTCTTATTTTGATGAATCTATGGGTAGTATCGGGGGGTATGAACCATGGAAAAGTTGGAATACAGTAGATATTACACCAATATAAATAAAGAATGAGTTTGCAACAGTACCTTAAAGTGGTGATTTATTTTCTTATACTAACAAAGCTTATAAGATTTTATGTTGAGTTTTGTGTTGTGAAGTTTCAAATTTTGGGTAAGGATTTGATGGACTATGGAATAAGGAGAAATAGCCTAAGCTTGTGGATGCCCAAGGCACCCCAAGGTAATATTCAAGGACAACCAAAAGCCTATGCTTGGGGATGCCCCGGAAGGCATCCCCTCTTTCGTCTTCGTTTATCTGTAACTTTACTCGAGGCTATATTTTTATTCACCACATGATATGTATTTTGCTTGGAGTGTGTTGTATGATTTGAGTCTTTCCTTTTTAGTTTACCACAATCATCCTTGTTGTACACACCTTTTGGGAGAGACACACATGAATCGTGATTTATCAGAATACTCTATGTGCTTCACTTATATCTTTTGAGCTAGGCAATATTGCTCTAGTACTTCACTTATATCTTGTTAGAGCACGGCGGTGGCTTTATTTTATATAAATTGATGAATTCGCATGCTTCACTTATATTATTTTGAGTCTTTTAGAACAGCATGGTAATTTGCTTTGGTTATAAATTTAGTCCTAATCTGGTAGGCACCCAAGAGGGATATAATAAAAACTTTCACATAAAGTGCATTGAATACTATGAGAAGTTTGATTCTTTATGATTGTTTTGAGATATGAAGATGGTGATATTAGACTCATGCTAGTGAGTACTTGTGAATTTGAGAGATACTTGTGTTAAAGTTTGTGATTCCCGTAGCATGCACGTATGGTGAACCGTTATGTGATGAAGTCGGAGCATGATTTATTTTTTGATTGTCTTCCTTATGAGTGGCGGTCGGGGACAAGCGATGGACTTCTCCTACCAATCTATCCCCCTAGAAGTATGCGCGTAGTACTTGTTTTGATAACTAATAGATTTTTGCAATAAGTATGTGAGTTCTTTATGACTAATGTTGAGTCTATGGATTATACGCACTCTCACCCTTCCGCCATTGCTAGCCTCTCTTGTACTGTGCAACTTTTGCCGGTACCATACACCCACCATATACCTTCCTCAAAACAGCCACCATACCTACCTATTATGGCATTTCCATAGCCATTCCGAGATATATTGCCATGCACCTTTACACCGTTCTGTTTATTATGACACACTTCATCATTGTCCTATTGCTTTGCATGATCATGTAGTTGACATCGTATTTGTGGCAAAGCCACCTTTCATAATTCTTTAATACATGTCACTCTTGATTCATTGCACATCCCGGTACACTGCCGGAGGCATTCATATAGAGTCATATTTTATTCCAAGTATCGAGTTGTAATTCTTGAGTTGCAAGTAAATAAAAGTGTGATGATCTTCATTATTAGAGCATTGTCCCAGTGAGGAAAGGCTGATGGAGACTATGATTCCCCCACAAGTCAGGATGAGACTACGGACGAAAAAGAAAAAAAAGAGGCCAAAAAAATGAGAAAGGCCCAAAAAAAGAAAAAAATGAGAGAAAAAGAGAGAAGGGGCAATGTTACTATCCTTTTTCCACACTTGTGCTCCAAAGTAGGACCATGATCTTCATGATAGTCTCCTATGATGGGCTTCCTCACTTTCATATACTAGTTGGAATTTTTCATTATAGAACTTGGCTTGTATATTCCAATGATGGGCTTCCTCAAATTTCCCTAGGTCTTCGTGAGCAAGTGAGTTGGATGCACACCCACTTAGTTTTATTTTGAGCTTTCATAAACCTATAGCTCTAGTGCATCCGTTGCATGACAATCCCTACTCACTCACATTGATATCTATTGATGGCCATCTCCATAGCCCATTGATACGCCTAGTTGATGTGAGACTATCTCCCTCTTTTTGTCTTCTTCACAACCACCATATTCTCTTCCACCATAGTGCCATATCCATGGCTCACGCTCATGTATTGCGTGGAAGTTGAAAAAGTTTGAGAACATCAAAAGTATGAAACAATTGCTTGGCTTGTCATCGGGGTTGTGCATGATTTAAATATTTTATGTGATGAAGATAGAGCATAGCTAGACTATATGATTTCGTAGGGAGAACATTCTTTGGCCATGTTATTTTGAGAAGACATGATTGCTTTATTAGTATGCTTGAAGTATTATTGTTTTTATGTCAATATTAAACTTTTGTTTTGCATCTTTCAGATCTGAACGTTCTGCCACAATAAAGAGAATTACATGGATAAATATGTTAGGTAGCATTCCACATCAAAAATTCTGTTTTTATCATTTACCTACTCGAGGACAAGCAGGAATTAAGCTTGGGGATGCTTGATACATCTCCAATGTATCTATAATTTTTGATTGTTCCATGCTATTATATTATGTGTTTTGGATGTTGTATATGCATTAATATGCTATTTTATATTATTTTTGGGACTAACCTATTAACCTAGAGCCCAGTGCCAGTTTATATTTTTTTGCCTGTTTTAGAGTTTCACAGAAAAGGAATACCAAAGGGAGTCCAAACGGAATAAACCTTTTGCGATGATCTTTCTTGGACCAAAAGAAAATCAAGTGACTTGGAGATGAAGTCGGAGAAGCAATGAGGCGGCCACGAGGGTGGAGGGCGCGCCCAGGGGGGTAGGGCACGCCCCCGTTCCTCGTGGGCCCCTCGTGGGTCTCCTGAACTAATTCTTTCGCCCATATATACTCTTATACCCTGATGTCTACAAAACAACTTGTTCTTGTAGACTCATGTTGGGCCTCCATGCGCAGAGTTTTGTAGGACAATAGCAATTTTCCCACAAGTGGATTACCTAAGGTTTATCAATCCAAGGGAGGCGTAGTATGAAGATGGTCTCTCTCAAACAACCCTGCAACCAAATAATAGAAAGTCTCTTGTGTCCCCAACACACCGAATACAATGGTAATTTGTATAGGTGCACTAGTTGGACGAAGAGATGGTAATAAAGGCGAAGTAATGAAAGTAGATATTGATTTTTGTAATACGAACAATAAAAACAGCAAGGTAGCAATTGATAAAATGGACCACAAACGGTATTGCAATGCTTGAAAATGAGGCCTAGGGTCCGTACTTGGGAGAGCATTAACGGTATTGCCTTAGCCGCAAGCAGAAAAGTATGCACGCCATTGCCGGCTCGTCTTCATTACACAGCACCGAAAAGACCAAATTAATACAAGTTCATACACACCTTTTCTCATAAAACAACATATACAAACTCTCTAGCTAAAGCATTTAAATGCAATAACAAATGCGATCAAGATCGCAACTAAGGTAACAATTGATCCAATAGCATAATGATACCAAACCTCACTATCAATGGCATATTTTCTAATCTTTCTAATCTTCAAGCGCATTTTTTCTCCATCTTGATCTTGTGATCATCAATGACATCGGCAACATACAACTCCAATTTCATCTTCTCTTCTTCAATTATTTTCAATTTTTCGTTCAAATACTCGTTTTGTTTTTCAACTAAACTTAACCTCACGACAAGAGGGCCGGTTGGTATTTCCGAAACATACCTCCAAGATAAAAATATCTATGTCAACTTGATGGGCATAATTTTTCATAA
This sequence comes from Triticum aestivum, assembly GCF_018294505.1. NCBI lineage: Eukaryota > Viridiplantae > Streptophyta > Magnoliopsida > Poales > Poaceae > Triticum > Triticum aestivum. The sequence continues at coordinate 843,596,185 of NC_057801.1, read as the reverse complement.
ACATGAAATGCAACAAATAGTTATAAAAGAGAATATACCACATCCGAATCATAAACCGGACGAGGGCCTGCAGGGACGGATATCAAAACCATGGCACTATGTATAACAAACAACGTACGGGTAAGAAAATTATACAAGTAACTCTATATCTAAATCACACAAACATTCTTTTGTATAAAAAATAAGAACAACAGGCTCACCAAGGTGGTGCCGGCAATGGGATGGTGTGAGCGATCGACGGTGGTTAGGACGGGAAGGCACTAAGTAAACCACACCTACATATATTTGAGCTCAAATTGCATATAAATCAGATAAACTACCACATATATATATATAATAATTACTCCCAAACTAAACCCGCAAATCACTATACTTACAGAGCATTGCAAGAGCTAATCTAGCAATGAGAGATGAAAGGACAAAGTTGCTAATGTTTGTGATCACTTGGATGGATGGGAGGCCTTAAAATCTTGACAAATTTTGGGCAAAATGAAGGATGAGCTTGAGAAGATGGGAAGAACAGAGAGGAGAGGAAAGGGGGAAGAAAAGAGTGCTCGGGTTCGATAAAGGGTTTATATAGGAACATATTTAGTCCCGGTTCATGATACAAACCGGGACTGCATCTCTAGTACCGGTCCGTGCCACATAAGGTCGTTTTTCTACTAGTGATCATATGTTTTGTGTTGTAGTTTGCATGTATTCATGGAATCACAAATTCACACATGTAGGCTGCATTCCCTTCATCGGTGACGAAAGAGATTAGCAATCAAGGAAAAAGAGAGAATCAGATGTGTGGTTATTAGCAATTAAGGAAAAGAAAGGTGCGTTCGGAGCTATAGCTATCTTCTGACTGTTCGCAAGTTAGTCATGTCCTTGTTTTGAATAACCATGGCTATGTATTAGTCATTGATCAAAAAACAGATTTATTCTCCATATAAAAATGAACCACAATGGATCAAACTCATGTGGGACATTTTCACCAATGTCATGCAGAGAAAATATCGCCACTGAAAAGGTGTAGCCAAAAAGATTGAAAAGAATGCAACAGACAGTCTTGAAATCATTAAGAAAACTAAAATACATTCCCAAAATTTTCAAAACAAGGTTTTCAAAATTCTTCTAATAGATGTGGCTGGTTGTCGGTGTCAAAAGTGGCAGACCTCTGGTAGGGGGGGCCAAGCTGTGAGTCTAAAGATCAATGGTAACACGGGGACAATGGGGACACGATGTTTACCCAGGTTCGGGCCCTCTTTAAGGAGGTAAAACTCTACGTCCTGCTTGATCGTTTTCGATGAGTATAGGGGTTACAAGAGTTGATGTACCTCGAGATCATAATGGCTAAACCCTAGATGTCTAGCTTATGTCTTTGGCTTTGCAAGGCGGGTTCTTCAGCATACTCCGTATTGACGATAGTCCGGTTTTGACCTCCAGGTTCTGCCTTTATGATTCCTTCCTGTCGTTGCCTCGATTTCCATGCACTAGGTGAATGCGAACGTTCCATTCTTTTTTATAAGCCCCTTACCACGCACATGCGGCATCTATATAAAGAGGTTAGATCCCCAAATGCTATCCCACATAGCACCAAAAGCATCAGAGCAAACCACGAAAAACTTCAAAGCATGGCGAGCGCCCCTTGCTCCTCCTCGCGCCCTTGTGGCCCTCACGAGGGTGATTGGCAAATCTGCTCAGTGTCCCACCTCCAGCTGAGCCGACTTCAGACGCAGGTATATCTTCCTCCCACAGATCTAGTCTCTGTGCGGGCGGGATTGGCCTCGATTGGCAACGACGCGCTAGCAGAGAATTTCCCCAACCCTAACAGGGAGGAGAGGGTGTGCTTCGTCTCGTTTCTTTTGAGGGTCTTAGGATTCCCGGTCCATTCCTTCCTCAGGGGTCTATTGGAATTCTACGGGATCCAGCTGCATAACCTCACACCAGGTTCTATCCTGCACATTTTGGGTTTTATCATTCTCTCCGAGCTGTTCTTCGGCTACGAGGCTCATTTTGAACTAGGGAGAAAGTTCTTTTGCCTCGTCCCCTACCATAGGTGGTTCTATAGTTGAAGTGGGCGGCGCCAAATTTTAGCGCATAGGCGGATCAGGCTACCCTGTCGGAACTCCCAATAAGGGGTTCGAAGAATGGTCTTCGGAATGGTTTTATATTGAGGAGATTCCCCTTTCGGGCCTAGTTCGGCGTGGACTTCCCGAATTCTCTAGTGCTCCTTTGAAGAAACTACTCAATTGGTGCCCCCGCGGCCCCAAGAAAGAAGACAATGGAAGTAATGAGGTTAGTTAGCAAGTTCAGATTACTTGCTCACTCCGGAATCTCGATTATCAAAGTTTTGGCCACTGCGAAAAAGCGATGCATCCAGCCCCTTCGGTCCAGAGTGACCACTTTATGGTGCTACAACGGGGAGGATGATGCATCTTGCTATAAGCGCGAGGGCTCGGATACCCTAGTCGCTCTGGCCGCCATTCTAGCAGATCTTTATAATGGGGAGAAAGAGGAATTCATCCACTTAAATTGTTGGGAAGGTTTTTCCATGTACAACCCCATTGAATGGGTAAGTTGTTGATTATCAGCATTGTTCTACCTCGTTATCGAGATGTGCTAATCAAATTACTCTGGTTGTCTTAAAGCAAACATGGAGGAAGGTAGACGAAAATGTTCATTGCCCCTCCCCTCAGCTAGAGGACCATGCTCGCAATGAAGACCCCGGCTTCTGCGAGGATCCGGATATATTTATAGAGTTTGATGATGGAGTCTTTTATAAAGCGAGCCTTGACGGCTCGAAAGTGGCTATTACGGCCGACTACCCCGACCTTCTCCCTTTCATCAAGGTAAGTGCTCAGAAATCATCCTCAAAAAGAGGAGCCCCACTCATGTCTCACCCATTACGCCGAGCCGTGCTTTATAGGATCGGCGCTCAGCGAGCCATACCCAATCGAGGGCGGCCCCTAGGAAGGCGGTATCTTCGCAGGGCGAGCGTTCAAAATGAAAGGAAACCGGGAGCACCGTCGAACCCCCTCCATCATCAAAGAGGTATAACCTTCAATATGTACCCGGGCATAAGATTAGATTTTCATATTTCTCCCCCCTTTTATTCTAGGAGTAGCACACGGCGAACCGTGTCAAAAACCCGGCTAGCCGAGCATCAGCCAATCCGGCATCAGACTCATTGGCTAGGACAAGAGCCAATACGGATGCAACATTGACTCATCTGCCTCATGAGGATTCAGATGACGTATCCATCACAAATTCCAAAGTGGAGAGCGCGATGAATCATCGATGACTGAAAGAGATGATGTGCGCTCCAGCTTTCACTGAACAGGAATTTACCGCCCTTAGCACCGTGGATGCATATAACCGAGCTGCCCGGGATGGACTTACTAGAGTTGCTCACCTGTTTTCAAAAGATATGCAAGTAACAATTTGTGTAGATTAATAGATATGCACCAGTAGCCCAAGAGACTTGAAGCGGTTTAGACAAACCGATTTAAGGATACCACCGCAGGTTCTCAAAGAGAAGAACAACGCATTATCCCAGGAGCTTGAAAAAAGCTGAACAAAGCTATATGCGGCCACCTCAGAGTTAGTAGAAATGAAGAAAGTCACAATGACCAGTGACCGAAATAACGAATTCGAGGAGGAAAGTAATAAGCAAGCCGAAGAGATAAAGAGCTTAAAGGCTCAATTATCGGCCGCACAAAAAGAGAACAAAAAGTTGAAAGGCGGCATATTCGGTATGACGTTTCAACTATCCAGGAGACCCATAGAATCCTATAATACAGAGTCTCACAATGTTGTTCTTGCAGGTCTGTTAACCGGATGTCCTGAAGAAGAAGTGTCCGGATTCCAAGGCGACATTCTAAAAGACTTGTCTATAGTGCATGAGCGGGCCCGGAAAGCCATGAAGAGTATGGTCAAAGCCTTATGGCCATCTGATGCCCCTCCAGAAAGTATGGAGGGGTTGGCGAACCTCTTCAAAGGTGCCCGGCGCCGCTTCGAGCTATGGAAGGCGTCAGCATGCCAGGAAGGTGCACGAGAGGCATAGGCGATGGTGAAAATGCGCTACACCAGACTCAATCCGAATCATATGGCCCGAGTTGGACCTCAGGGACTGGACAGAAAAGAGATTCTCGTGAACTTGGTATATGACCAATTGATGATAGCTATAAAATATTTGCAAGAAGACTATAGCTTAGACAGTCTTATAGATGACATAGAGAAAGAGTAGGCGTTCAATTCTATGTACCAATGTACTTTATCATCGAACTTATCTCCAACCGAACTTGTCAAAATTTGTCATCGCAGGCCTTCATCTTCAACCTCCGAACCAAGAAGTTGGAGTGTTTACGGATACCATGTTGGAATGTAATAAACATTCAGTATGTCCGGAAACCAGGCGGGCTTAATACCGCTCATTATCAGGCCATTGGCCCGCTCAATCTGACCGTTTGTTTGAGGGCTGTAGACGGATGCATAGTCGAGTTTAATGCCCAAGTTAGCACACCGTTTTTCACCTCATCAGCTATAAAATTGAATCCATTATCGGTGATGATGTTGTGCAGGACACCATAATAGTGTACCACACCGGATATAAAGTCAATCACTAGCCCTGCTTCAGCTGTTTTTACTGGTTTGGCCTCTATCCATGTAGTGAATTTATCCACCATCACCAGTAAATATTTCTTTTTGTGGCTTCCGCCTTTAAGGGTTACGACCATATCAAGCCCCCAGTGAAGGAAATATGCCCTAGAGGCAATAATAAAGTTGTTATTTTATATTTCCTTATATTATGATAAATGTATATTATTCATGCTAAAATTGTATTAACCGGAAACTTGATACATGTGTGAATACATAGACAAAACACCGTGTCCCTAGTATGCCTCTACTAGACTAGCTCGTTGATCAAAGATGGTTAGGTTTCCTAGCCATGGACATGAGTTGTCATTTGATGAACTGGATCACATTATTAGTGGAATGGTGGACAAGACCCATTCGTTAGCTTAGCATAATGATTGTTCAGTTCTCACTAGTAGAAAAAGGGTCAAACGTGAAGCACATTAGTGTCGGTTTGTATTTGAGCCAGCACAAATGTATACATTAGTGCCGGTTCCAATGGCTAGCCGGGCCGCTCTCATTAGTACCGGTTCGTGGCTAACCTTTAGCACCGGTTCGTGCCACGAACCGGTACTAATGAGAGTGGTGGAAGGATGTTGTCAGTCTGGGCCCCCTCCAGCACCTTTAGTACTGGTTCTTGGCACGAACCGGTACTAAAGGTCGTCCTACATAAACCCTTCGTCCACCCGAGCTCTCTCTGTTCTTCCCCTTTCCCCTCTCCTCTCTGTTCTTCCCCTCTTCCTCTCGAGCTCATCACACATTTTTCCCAAAATTTGTCAAGATTTGAAGGCCCCCATCCATTCAAATGATCACAAAGGTTAGCAACTTTGTCCTTTCATCTCTCGTTGCTAGATTAGCTCTTGCAATGCTTTATATAGTTATTAATTTGTGAGTTTAGTAATTTGGGAGGAAATATATATATGTGTTAGTATTTGATTTATATGCAATTTGAGGTTAAAATAACACTTAGTTTGCATATGTAGGTGTGGTTTACTTAGTGCCTTCTAAATCTCCGTCGTAACCACCGTCGATCGCCCGCACTGTCCCGTCGCCGGCACCACCTTGTGGTGAGCCTCTTGTTCATGAAATTTTATATAAAAAATTGATGTTTGTGTGATTTGGATATATAGTTACTCGTATAATAATTATCTTACCAGTACGTTCTTTGTTATACATAGTGCCATGGTTTTGATATCCGTCCCCGTTGGCCCTCGTCCTTGTTATGATTCGGATGTGGTATATTCTCTTTTAAAACTATTTGTTGCATTTCGTGTTTATGACAAATTATGCCCATCAAGTTGACATAGATATTTTTATCTAGGAGGTATGTGAACCGGAAATTCCAACCGACCCTATTGTCGAGAGGATAAATTTAGTTGAAAGAGAAAACGAGTACTTGAAAGAAAAATTGAAAAGAATTGAGGGGGAGAAGATGGAATTGTAGTTGCATGTTGCCGATGTCGTCGATGATCACAAGATCAAGAAGGAGAAAATGCGCTTGAAGATTAGAAAGATTAGAAAATATGCCATCGATAGTGAGGCTTGGTATCATTATGCTGTTGGATCAATTGTTACCTTAGTTGCGATCTTGATCACATTTGTTGTTGCATTTAAATGCTTTAGCTAGAGAGTTATTTGTTTGTTGCATTTAAGTGTTGTATGAACTTTATGTATGAACTTGTATTAATTTGGTCTATTCGGTGTTGTGTAATGAAGATGAGCCGGCAATGGATGTACGATGACCGATGCTCTCCCCAGTTCGTTGAGGGCATGCATACTTTTCTGCTTGCGGCTGAGGCAAACAAGCGGGCGGATGGTTTTATGCCTTGTCCATGTGCTGGCTGTAAGAATGGTCGCAATTACTCTACGTCAAGAACCATTCACGTCCACCTGTTTGAGTCCAGTTTCATGCCCCACTATAATGTTTGGACCAAGCACGGAGAAAGAGGGGTTATGATGGAAGACAATGAAGAAGAAGAGGACGATGACAGCTATCCTGGCCATGGGTTCCCTGAATACGATGATACAACAATGGGGGAAGAAGCTGAGCCGGTAATGTGGGAAGAAGCTGAGCCGTCAATGCGGGAAGAAGCTGAAGAAGAGGCATCAGATGAGCGCGTTGATGATCTAGGTCGGGCCATTGCCGATGCAAAGAGAAACTGCGCAAGTGATTTGGAGAAGAAGAAGTTGCAGTGCATGTTAGAGGATCACAAAAAATTGTTGTACCCGAATTGCGTAGGTGACAAGAAAAAGCTGGGCACCACACTGGAATTACTGCAATGGAAGGCAGAGAATGGTGTATCTTACAAGGGATTTGGAAAGTTGCTGGTAATGATAAAGGATATGCTTCCAAAGGACAACGAATTTCCTGAGAGTACGTACGAAGCAAAGAAGTCCGTCTGCCCTCTAGGGTTAGAGGTGCAGAAGATGCATGCATGCCCTAATGATTGCATCCTCTACCGCGGTGAGTACGAGGATTTGAGCGCTTGCCCGGTATGTGGTGCATTGCGCTATAAGATCAGCCGCGATGAGCATGGTGATGTCGAGGGCGAGCGCCCCAGGAAGAAGATTCCTGCCAAGGTGATGTGGTATTCTCCTATAATACCACGATTGAAACGTTTGTTCCAAAACAAAGAGCATGCCAAGGCGATGCGATGGCACAGAGAAGACCGTAAGAAAGACGGAAAGTTGAGAGTACCCACTGACGGGTTGCAGTGGAGGAAAATCGAAAGAAAGTACGGGAAGGAGTTTGCAGATGACGCAAGGAGCGTACGGTTTGGTCTAAGCGCAGATGGCATTAATCCTTTTGGGGAGCAGAGCAGCAACCATAGTACCTGGCCTGTGACTCTATGTTTGTATAACCTTCCTCCTTGGTTGTGCATGAAGCGGAAGTTCATTATGATGCCAGTGCTCATCCAAGGCCCTAAACAACCCGGCAACGACATTGATGTGTACCTAAGGCCATTAGTTGAAGAACTCTTACAACTGTGGAATGGAACAGGTGTACGTGCATGGGATGAGCACAAACAGGAAGAATTTGACCTAAAGGCATTGCTGTTCGTGACCATCAATGATTGGCCTGCTCTCAGTAACCTTTCAGGACAGACAAACAAGGGATACCATGGATGCACGCACTGTTTGGATGATAATGATAGTATATATTTGAATAGTTGTAAGAAGAATGTGTACCTGGGACATCGTCGATTTCTTCCGAGCAGGCATCCCGTAAGAAAGAAAGGCAAGGATTTCAAAGGTGAGGCGGATCACCGGACGAAGCCTCGCCACCGTACTGGTGCTGATGTACATGATATGGTCAAGGATTTGAAGGTGGTATTTGGAAAGGGTCCTGGCGGACAACCTGTTCCAAAGGACGCCGACGGGCGCGCACCCATGTGGAAGAAGAAATCTATATTTTGGGACCTGCCATATTGGAAAGACCTAGAGGTCCGCTCCGCAATCGACGTGATGCACGTGACGAAGAATCTTTGTGTGACCCTGCTTGGCTTCTTGGGTGTGTATGGGAAGACAAAAGATACACCTGAGGCACGGGAGGACCAGCAACGTATGCACGGAGAAGACGGCATACATCAGGGTCATGCAAGCTACGCTCTTACCAAAGAAGAGAAGGAAATCTTCTTTGAATGCCTGCTCAGTATTAAGGTACCGTCTGGCTTCTCGTCGAATATAAAGGGAATAATAAACATGGCAGAGAAAAAGTTCTAGAACCTAAAGTCTCATGATTGCCACATGATTATGACGCAACTGCTTCCGGTTGCATTGAGGGGGCTTCTACCGGAAAACATTCGATTAGCCATTGTGAAGCTATGTGCATTTCTCAATGCAATCTCTCAGAAGGTAATCGATCCAGAAATCATAACAAGGTTAGAGAATAATTTGGTGCAATGTCTTGTCAGTTTCGAGTTGGTGTTCTCACCATCCTTCTTCAACATCATGACACATGTCCTAGTTCACCTGTGCGAAGAGATTAACGTTTTGGGTCCTGTATTTCTACACAATATGTTCCCCTTTGAGAGGTTCATGGGAGTCTTAAAGAAATATGTTCATAACCGTGCTAGGCCAGAAGGAAGCTTCTCCAAGGGCCATCAAAATGAGGAGGTCATTGAGTTTTGTATTGACTTTATTCCTGAACTTAAGCCGATTAGCGTTCCTGAATCGCGGCATAAGGGCAGACTGGATGGAAAAGGCACGCTAGGAGGGGAACAAATAATATGTATGGACGGACATTCTCTCACTGAAGCACACTACACAGTTCTACAGAATTCCGCCTTGGTGGCTTCGTATATGGATGAACACAAGAATTTGCTACGCTCCAAACACCCGGAGCGGTCTGATGACTGGACTACACGTGAACAAACCAGGAGTTTCGCCAGCTGGTTGCAGACACGTACCATGCTTGACACCTCTATTGAAGATGACCTGTACTTGCTGTCCCAGTTACCATCTTCGAATATAATGACTTTCAAAGGGTACGAGATAAATGGTAATACATTTTACACGATCGCCCAAGATAAGAAGAGCACCAACCAAAACAGTGGTGTCCGCTTTGATGCAGAAACCAAGACGGGAAAGGAAACATATTATGGTTATATACAGGACATATGGGAACTTGACTATCGACGTGGTTTAAAGGTCCCTTTGTTTCGGTGCAAATGGGTCAATATGACACGAGGCGGGGTAACGGAAGACCCGCAGTACGGAATGACAACAATGGATCTCAACAATCGTGCGTATGCAGACGAACCATTCGTCCTAGCCAATGATGTGGCACATGTTTTCTATGTGAAGGACATGTCTACCAAGCCAAGAAAAAGAAAAGATAAGGAAGCGAATGCATCGTACGATGAGCCAAAGCGGCACATAGTTCTTTCTGGGAAGAGAAACATCGTGGGAGTGGATGACAAGATAGACATGTTAGAAGATTATGAAAAGTTTGATGAAATTGCTCCATTCACAATGAATATTGACCCGAGCATCCCGTTAAATGATGAAGATTTTCCATGGTTACGGCGCAAAGGGACACACGCGAAGAAAAAGTTTCACACCCAAAGATCTGGGATGTGATCGGCTTCACTAGCTATCATCACTTTCTTCTGTGTTTCGCACCGTGAGGGGAATCTCTGTAATAGTTAGGGTAGTTATGTGTTTTGGCATTTGAAACGTGAAGAAATTTTATGTGCAAACAAATTCTTTCATGCCTTTACTGATTTTTAAAGTTAAGTTATTCACAAACTAGTGATTCACACTAATTTCAAATAATTCAAAATTTAAACTATTCAAATTTGAAAACTACGGGCACTAACAGAAAGTTTGTAATTTTTTGTACCTAAAAAAAAATGTTCACAAAGAAACTCTAAATACACAAAAAAACAACACAAAAATAAATAAAGCAAAAAAATAATTAAAAAAAGCCCTAACAGAAAGTTTGTAATTTTTTGTACCTAAAACAAAAATGTTCACAAGGAAACTCTAAATACACAAAAAAACACAAAAATAAATAAAGCAAAAAATAAAATAAAATAAAGCCCGCCTACTAGGCCAGAGCGGCCTGCATATGACTAGAAACCCAACCTGTTGTTGGGCCAGGATGTAGGCCCGCAAAGGCCAAGTGGGCCCACAGGGCTGCAAAGAACACGTAGGCCCAGTAAGCCTGCTTTGTAGATGAGCTCGAGAGAGCGACCGCACGGGGGTTTATAAACCAGTGCGGTCGCCCCTCGGCTAGCGAGGTGGGACTAAACTTGCCGCACCGCACCTACGCCAGCGCACCCCCTTTAGTACCGGGTCGTGGCACAAACCGGTACTAAAGGGGGGGCCTTTAGTACCGGTTTGTGCCACCACCCGGTACTAAAGGGGGTCGCTTCCCGCCGCTTGGCCTGGCCAAAACAGGCCTTTAGTACCAGTTGGTGGCTCCAACCGGTACTAAAGGTGCCTTCTATATATACAACGGCTACGAAAATTTCAGTTTCCCTCTCTGTTCGTTCCTCTGTTTCCGTCTCCGTCGCCGTCGCCGCCGCCCTCGATCGTCTCCGTCGCCGCTCGTCTCCGTCGCCGCCCCCGTCCCCGTCGCCGCCCCCGTCCCCGTCGCCGCCCTCGTCTCCGTCGCCGCCCCGGGCCCGTCCCCGTCGCGCCGTCCCCGTCCCGTCGCGCCGTCCCCGCCGTCGCCGCCCCAGCCGTCGCCTCGCCGTCGCCTCGCCTCGCCGTCGCCTCGCCCGCTGTGAGACCTCCCCGAGCCCGTACACACACACACAAGCATGTTTAATTAGTTTAGATAATTAGTCTTTAATTATTTTAGATTATTTAGATTATTATTTTGTATGTTTAATTAGTTTAGATAATTAGTGTTTAATTAGTACACACACACACACGTATTTTGTATGTTTAATTAGTTTAGATTATTTAGATTATTATTTTTTCACTATTATATATGTATGAATGCATGTTAGATGGATATAATTAGTGTTTAATCAGTTAGAAATTAGTGTTATATAGAAATGTTAGAAATTAGTGTTATATAGAAATGTTAGAAATTTTAGTTATCAAAATCCAATCATTAAAACAATGTTACTTTTTGCGGGCATATAGCTAGTATTTGTTCTCGACGATGCCCGGCCCGCATCCTCGCCGTCGACCCGTCCGCGACGACGTCCAGCTGACCCATGTCCGGGACTGGGCTCCGCCGGGCTGGCACTGGGAGGTGCTGCCTGGAGGGGCGCGCCGCTTGATGAGGAACCGGCCCCAGGTCCCGTTGTCGACCCTGATCTTGTTTGGTGGCGTTCGCGTGGGCCAGTTTCGGTGCGGAGGGACCTGGCCCCGCCGGAGGTGGTACGTCGCCGTGTCAAGGCGGAGGACGAGCACGTCCATTGCTACATGCTTGCGTTAGAGGGCGGCAGGTTCTCCAATACCTGGCAGTATCTTCGGGGATCTCACTTCAGCTATGATCCTGTGAGGGTTCCTTCTCTTTGGGTGTCCACCGCCCGCGCCGCAGGAACCGCGAGTGTCCTAGATTCTTCTGTAGTATTCGATCTTTAATTAGCTAGCCAGTGATGTACTATTCAATATTATATATTATTCGAGACGATGTATTCGAGATTATATCTATTATTCTAGACGAAGTATTCGAGATTATATCTATTATTCGAGACGATGTAATTTGAATACTAAATTGTTTTATATTACTTTTGAATTAGTTAAATAAAAGCTATGGCAGACAATACCGACAGAGAGGGAGAACAAACCATGTTCGATATGATACGCGGGCCAAATGATGATCAGAATGAAGAAGATTATGACGGCTCCGAATTTCTAAACAACACCGGAGAGGGTGATATGATATTCGATCGCGACGACCGAATTGATGAAGTCATGAACTACGATTATGACGATGACGAAGAACATGTTGATCCTGAAACAACAAAGACCGGCGAGGTATATATATTTATATAAGCAGGTATCTGGTGATCATCACGTGTTTTAAATGACTTGAAGATATATTAACGAATCGATGTTTGTTCTTTCAGCCATCCGGATCGAGCAAATCTTCAGGCAAAAGGACGAAACGAGGCCCGAACAAAAAGTTGAAGGAGGGCGTAAAGTACAATATCGAGGCAATCAGACCTAATGGCGAACCATTAGCGCCTAAGAAGATTGCGGACAAGTTCATTCGTCAGTGCGGAGTTCTTGTGAAGGACCAACTCCCGATCTCCCTTCAAGAATGGAGAGAGCCAGCAAAAGACAAAAGACAAAAAGGCAAAGAGGACGCTGCTCCACGTCCAGATGTTACTTTTGTCGACAAGAATCAAAAAGATCTGCTTTGGGATACTCTCATGGAACATTTCACCCTACCAGATCATTTCACAGAAGCAGATGTGCAGAAAGTCAAGGACACTGCTCTTAGGAAGATGGCGGTTGCATTCAAGAACCACAAGAATCGTGAATGGGACAAGTACGTCAAGGGAGGAAGGAAGACTCCAGTATTCGAGGGAACACTAGAGAACCAACGTGCTCATTGGGACGATTTCGTGAAATTCAAGGATTCGGAATTAGCTAAGGAATGGTCGAGAATAAACAAGAAGAATGCCGAAAAAAGGATAAGTTCCATAAGCTGGGGCCAGGTGGCTATGCGGTGGCAATGCCTAAGTGGGATAAGTCTGAGAAAGAGATGGAGGATGCAGGTGCCACTCCGGTTACTAAGAGCTGGCCCCCCAGGGTCAGGACTTGGTTCTATGCGCATGGGGGGGAGTTGGACCCGAAGACAGGCAATGTTTCGACGAGGGCAAGTCTGAAGGGAGCCGACGATGCGATACTTGTTGCAATAGAAGATGCACGATCGGGGGTGTTCCAGCCCAACAGAGAGAACGACAAGCTTACGCGTGCCCTGGGAAATCCTGAACACCCGGGAAGAACACGAGGCAAGGGCGCTATTCCGTGGTATGAGGGGTTCTCAGACTGGAACACCGACTACAGAACCCGTGCGAGAAAGAAGATTGCGGAGGAGAAGAAGAGGAAGATGGAGGAGGAGCAGAGGAAGCGGGACTATGAACGCCTTCAAGGCCTAGAAGCAAGTCAAGCGGAATTGGTAGTCAAATTCCAGCGGCAGCAGGAGCAGATCGACTCACTTACCCAGCAAAGGGGGTCTCAGCAGCTGCAGCAGCTAGCGAATGATCCAGCATTGGATAGCACCGCCCCATCCATGCCGAGAAGCAGCGTGGGTTCCACCCCGGACGATGCAATGCTGGGTAGATACCCCGTGGATGACATCACGGAGAACACTAGCTGCGAGCTACACGTCAAAATGAAGAACATATCCATGAAGGTGGCGGACGCCATTGCTTTTACAAATCCCCCCGAGGCAACCTTCCATTGCAACCCGATTCCAGCGGGCTATGCTCGTGTCTTGGTTGATGAGGTGGTGGACCCATATTCGGAGCTAGAGCTTGAATATCCTGGAGGTGACGACGAGCGCTTTCTTGGAGACGCCAAACATCGTATCATCCTATGGAAAAAGGATTGCATCATAATTCGAAGGCCACCGACACCGCATCAGCCGACTCCTCGTCAAAGTCCGCCACCGAGTCAGCAGTCTCCCGCTCCTGCAAGTCCACCAAGTCCGGCAAAGTGTCAGGCCACTCCTCCTCCAAGTCCGGCAAAGTGTCAGGCCACTCCTCCTCCTCCAAGTCTGCCACAGCGTCAGACATCCACTCCTCCTCCAAGTCCGGCACAACCTCAGGCCACTCCTCCTCCAAGTCCGGCACAGCTTCAGGCGGCCACTCCTCCTCGTCCAACTCAGCCCCGTCAGCCGTCTCCGCCGCCTCAGCAATCACAGAAGAGACACCCCGCAGCTATGGTGCGTAGCGGTACGAGTCGAGGTAGTACAGGAAGTACAGGCGGAGGCAAGCGATATAAATATGGTCCAAGCCTCACGCCTCTTCCGCAGAGGGCTTATGACAGGTCCGAGGAGGAAATCGCAGCCATATCGAAGTCCGAGGTGGAAGCCCATTTTGCACCGAAACCGCCACCGCCGCCAAGGGAGAAAGTGCCTGAGGAAACGATTGACCACTTCATTCGTATGGCTCAACCACCAGCTCCCAAGCCTGTTGACACAGACTATGAGCGCCACATCAGGAAGTTAAATCGAGCACGTGTACGTAAGGAGGCGAGCTCGGGATCGAGCAAACAAGAAGCAGCTGTCAAAAAATGCGGGAAAACCATTCCCCAGCTGGGAGAACAGGCGGCGCAATCGATCCCCTCGCTTGTTGTGCCAACAACACGTGACAGTACGCGCGCCCAATATTATTGTGGGCAAACAGTTTACGTTCCTGAGGTGGGCAATGTGGTAATAACGGAGGAGCATATAATGCAGGCTGAAGTTCTCAAAATCACTGTTGGACAACTCCTCGAGATCGAGCCCATGCCTGTGCTTAGAGAGGATGAAATAAAACGGAAATATGTCCGGGGCCAACCTTTGGTCGAGCCAGACAAGGTCAAGAACCTCCCAACGAGAATGTATGAATTGCATCAATGGTACATGAACATTACCAAGATTTCCGATCGATTGTCCCTCATGGTGAATGTCAAGGAGGATCATTACTACCATGAGAAAGCTGTGTCCGTTGAGTATTCTGAACTGTTTCAGTTATACAATCAAGACGCACTCGACAAATCTATCGTCAGTTGCTATTGTCTGTAAGTGATTTCTTTCTGTAATTTAAGTCTCAAGCTAGCTGTAGTGATCCTTTTGATCAATCATTACCTGTAATTATCCTCACTATATTCTTTTCTGTGGTATTATATGCAGGATGAAGATGTATGAAATGAGAAAAGGTGGACGCTATGGCATTGGGTTCATTGACCCAAACACCGTTAATGAATACACATGGAAAATAGATGAACGTCATCAAAAGGCCGTAGAGGACAGCATGCTAGAGTTCTTGAAGCGCCTCAAATACAATGAAGATATACTACTTCCTTACAACTTCCAGTGAGTCACACTGTCTTGTACTACAAATTCTCTGTTTTTGCCTACTAGCTAGCTACATGTTTTTGCTTACATATGCCCGCTTAATTAAGACATGCAAACGTGTGTGCATGCAGATATCACTGGGTCTTGTGTATCATTAAAGTTGACGCCGGAACAGTTGAAATACTGGACTCACTACTCAAAGAAAAAACTGACTATAACATCTTGTTTGGGATAGTCAACAGGTAATTTCAATCATTATTAACTATATATCTCGGCCTATTTAGTTCGTCATTTCATGATATGAACTATTTAATAACCCCTTTATTCATTTTCTTTGTCGGCGGGCAGGGCTTGGGCAAGGTTCATCAGGGTCACGGACGGCGAATGGAAAGAAAAGCTTAAATGGGGAAGACCCAAGGTAAGTAATTAAGTAGTACTAGCTACCTAGCTAGCCGCCATCTCTTTAATTATCATGCTTGATTAATTATTATCTGATCAAATTCCATTCTCGTAAAGGCCCTGAAGCAGGCGCAGGGGACTGATCTGTGTGCATTCTGCGTTTGCGAGAACATTCGCATGATGGCGTCCGAAAGGAGCAGATCTCAAAGACAGGAATGGGTACGCTTGTCAAAACACTATTCACAATTTTTACACCATTATCGATATCTAGTCACACAACTAATACACATGCATATTGATCTCCTTCTTAACAGTTCAGAGAGGTGCGGGCGAAGCTCCTAGAAACGGAGCGCGTAGAAGCACTTCAAGAGGAAATAGCGGAATTTTTGCTCGACCAGGTCATAAATCCGAAGGGAGAATACTATTACCCGCTACCGCCCCATGAAAACCACTTCCAATTGTCATCGTGCTCCGAAGGCACCAATTAGGCTATAATGCCACTGGCTCCGAAGGCAACATGCATATGTAGGAGAAATTGTATATAGCTATACATGTGTGTATGTGTGAATTAATTAATATGGTTGTGAGACATTGATGATATATATATATGCATCATTGGTTCTACTAGAAATTCTATTATATATATATATATATATATATATATATATGCATAACGTGTACAATGTGTAGTATCGTAAAATACCAGCAAACGAAAAAGAATTAAAATGGAAACACAAAATTAAATGAAAAAGAAATCATAAAACTAAAACCCCCCAAACCTTATAGTACCAGTTGGTCTTACCAACCGGTACTAAAGGGCTCCAGACCCCTGGAGCTGGCTCGTGCCACGTGGTTTCCCTTTAGCACCGGTTCGTGCTGAACCGGTACTAAAGGGGGGGGGGGCTTTAGTGCCCACACTTTAGTGCCGGTTACGGAACCGGCACTAAAGGGCCTTACGAACCGGTGCTATTGCCCGGTTCTGCACTAGTGTCTATTGCTACTGCTTTCTTCATGTCAAATATATATTCCTCCTACTATGAGATTGTGCAACTCCCGGACACCGGAGGAATGCCTTGTGTGCAATCAAATGTCACAACATAATTGGGTGATTAAAAAGATGCTCTACAGGTATCTCCGAAGCTGTTTGTTGGGTTGGCATAGATCGAGATTAGGATTTTTCACTCCGAGTATCGGAGAGGTATCTCTGGGCCCTCTCGATAATGGACATCATATGAAGTCTTGCAAGCAATGTGACTAATGAGTTAGTTGCGGGATGATGCATTACGGAACGAGTAAAGAGACTTGCCGGTAACGAGATTGAACTAGGTATGAAGATTCTGACGATAGAATCTCGGGCAAGTAACATATCGATGAAAAAGGGAATAACGTATGTTGACATTGCGGTTTGTCCGACAAAGATCTTCATAGAACATGTGGGAACCAATATGAGAATCCAGGTTCCGCTATTGGTTATTGACCGGAGAGGTGTCTCAGTCATGTCTACATAGTTCTCGAACCCGTATGGTCCGCACGCTTAACGTTCGATGACCGAAGGTTGTTCAGAGTCCCGGATGAGATCACAGACATCATGAGGAGTCTCTAATGGGTCGAGAGGTAAAGATTGATATAGTGGAATGTGGTTTTCGGACACCAGAATCGTTCCGGAGTGTTTCGGATATTTATCGGAGTACTGAGGGGTTACCGGAACCCCCGGGGGAAGTAATGGGCCATAGGGGAGAGGCAAGGCAGCCCACAAGGAGGTGGCGCCCCCCCATGGAGAGTCCGAATAGGACAAGGGGAGGGGACGTGGCCCCCCTTTCCTTCTCCCTTTCCCTCTCCTTCCCCCTTTCCCCCTTCGGAGAAGGAAGGGGGGTGAATCCTAGTTGGAGTCCTAGTAGGACTCCCCCCACTTGGGGCGCGCCTAGGCCGCCCCCTCACCCTTGCTCCTTTATATATGGGGGCGCCCCTAAGAGACACAACAATTGCTCTTAGTCGTGTTACCCCCCCCTCCAAAGTTTACGCCTTCGGTTATATTCTCGCAGTGCTTAGGCGAAGCCCTGCGGCCATCACATCACCATCATCGTCACCACACCGTCGTGTTGATGGAACTCATCTACTCCCTCAACCCTCTGCTGGATTAAGAGCTCGAGGGACATCATCGCGCTGAGCGTGTGCAGAACTCGGAGGTGTCATACGTTGGGTACTCGATCGGTCAAAACGAGAAGACGTTCGACTGCATCAACCGCATTGAGCTAACGCTTCCGCTTTCGGTCTACGAGGGTACATGGACACACTCTCCCCCTCTTGTTTCTATGCATCTCCTAGATAGATCTTGCATGAGCATAGGAATTTTTTTGAAATTGCATGATACGTTTGCCAACAGTGGCATCCAAGCCAGTTCTACGCGTAGATGATATGCATGAGTAGAACACAAAGAGTTGTGGGCGGTGGTCGTCATACTACTTACTGTTGGGGAACACAGTAATTTCAAAAAAAATCCTACGATCACGCAAGATCTATCTATGTGATGCATAGCAATCGAGAGGGGAGAGTGTGTCCACGTACCCTCGTAGACCGAAAGTGGAAGTGTTTAGTTAACGAAGTTTATGTAGTCAAACATCTTCGCGATCCAACCGATCCAAGCCCCGAATGTACGGCACCTCCACGTTCACCACACGTTCAGCTCGGGGACGTCCCTCGTACTCTTGATCCAGTTGAAGCCGAGGGAGAGTTTCATCAGCACAATGGTGTGGTGACGGTGATGATGAAGTTACCGGCACAGGGCTTCGCCTAAGCCCTACAACGATATGACCGAGGTGTGTAACTGTGGATATGGGGGAACCGCACACGACTAAACAATCGTTGGTATCTAAGGATAAAGAGACATGGTTTAAAGTAGGATGAAAATAGTATGACATCATTCATATCATGGGCAAACGGATATAAAACAAACAAGATATTTTATCATTGTGTGCGCACGTGAACATAACAACTAGATTATAGATCAAGACCAAAAGAATATCCTTCATCTCGTTTAAACTATGTAACATGAAATGCTAATTTAAGACAACTGTGTATAAAAGTGAACAAAGTAACTGACATTGGCTGCAAACAAGTAGTTAAATGAACACATCACATTACCAATCTGTTCAAAGGAAGGAGGAGTAAGGACTTACACCAGCGGTTGAACTAGTGTGCTCATGCCCTTCATCTTGCTGGTGTGGCAATCCTTGAAGATTTGCACTGCATTCGGTTCAGGTTCTTTTTGGTCCGCACGAGCTTTCCTCTGTATTTGGAACAAGTCAATATAGATACGATAATATGACACAGAAAAAAGAAGGAAGTAGCAACTATTTACAAGAGCCTCGCAGTGCGCAATATAGCTATGAGATCCTGTTGTCTGTTGGAATTTCACTTTAGAATAGTTGGTTTTGTTCTTCAAACAGTTAGATGATACGTCTCCATCGTATCTATAATTTTTGATTGTTCCATGCTAATATTATTCAACTTTCATATACTTTTGGCAACTTTTGATACTATTTTTTGGGACTAACATATTGATCCAGTGCCCAGTGCCAGTTCCTGTCTGTTGCATGTTTTTTGTTTCACAAAAACCCAATATCAAACGGAGTCCAAACGGGATAAAAACGGACAGAGATTTTTTTTGGAATATTTATGAATTTCGGGAAGTAAAATCAACGTGAGACGGTGTCCGAGGTGGTCACGAGGTAGGGGCGCGCCCTACCCCCCAGGCGCGCCCCTGACCCTCGTGGTCCACCCGTAAGGCGGTTGACACTCTTCTTTTGGTGCAAGAAAGCTAATTTTATGAGAAAGATCTGGGCGAAAGATTCACCCCAATCGGAGTTACGGATCTCCAGATATAAAGGAAATGGTGAAGGGGTAGAATCAGAGAACGCAGAAACTGAAAGATAGATCCAATCTCGAAGGGGCTCTCGCCCCTCCCGTGCCATGGGAGCCAAGGAAAAGAGGGGAAACCCTTTTCCAATCTAGGGAGGAGGTCAAGGAAGGAGAAGAAGAAGGGGGGCCCTCTCCCCCCTTGCTTCCGGTGGTGCCGGAGCGCTGCCGGGGGCCATCATCATCACCACGATCTTCACCAACACCACCGCCATCTTCACCAACATCTCCACCAACTCTTCCTCCCTCTATGCAGCAGTGTGACCTCTCTATTACCCGCTGTAATCTCTACTTAAACATGGTGCTCAACGCTATACAGTGTTCCCCAATGATGTATGGCTATCTAATGATGTTTGAGTAGATCCGTTTTGACCTATGGGTTAATTGATGATCGTGATTGGTTTGAGTTGCATGTTTTATTATTGGTGCTGTCCTATTGTGCCCTCCGCGTCGCGCAAGCGTGAGGGATTCCCGCTGTAGGGTTTGCAATATGTTTATGATTTGCTTATGTGTAACGCCCCGGATGTAACTTTCCATATCTGTAACTCCAACTCTTACCATTTCCGGCTATGCGATATATTATTTTCCTTCGTGGTTGGGTTTTGTCTTTTGTTTTGCATTGTGTTCATGTCATGCATCTCATCTCATAGCATCATGCACATTGCATCTGCATGTTTTCTTAAACCTCGTAGCCGTTCGTAGTTACCGCTTCTCTCTTTGTCTTTGTTTCCCTGTTGTCAGTCCGCTTGTCCTTCTCTTAGACCAATTGGACCCCTCTCTTCTCTCTTTCTCCGAGACCCACAAGACCCCCCCTTGTCCCCGTGGCCTTTCGTCAGACCCCATTGTCTTTGTTTTCCCCTCTCATCTAAATGCCCACCCTCTCTGCACAGCCACCAACCCCTTTGCGCGTGTCCGAAACTGCCCCGAACCCGAACCGGTCGGTCGTGACCGATGAGTCCGGATCATCCCTAAACATCCCTAAAGCATCTTTTGTTTTTATTTGGACTCCCCTAGTCTATTCTTTCTCGACCGTCCGATCCCGATATGTTGACCCAAATTTCCCGCCTTTGTCTATTTATAGTCCAACCTCATACCAAATCTAGCCTAACCCTAAAACCTAGGAGCTTTGTCCCTCCCCGCCGCCGCCACTCCTCCTGTCTCCTCCCACCTCGGGATCTCCTCCCGCAGCAACCACTGCTCCACCTCGTCTTCAGCATCGGGCCAACCACCTCCCCCCTCGTTCCATCCAATCCCGCAGGCACCTCCTCGCTTCTCCTCTTCCTCGACCGGAGCAAGGCTCCCCTGCTCATGGCGCCCGAGCACCCCCAGCACCGGCAGCAGTCCACCCCACGCCCAGCCTGCACCTCTCCTTCCCTACTTCCCCTACTGCTTTCTCTCCTTCCCTTCAATCTCTCTCTCATGAACTTTCTCTTGACTCTCTATGTACAGGAAACCGCCATGGACGCTCGAATCCGATGGCGACCTCGACCTTCAGGCCACCCGGACGTGCCCCTGCTTCCTCGACCTCCTGACCCCCTCACGCTCGAGCCACACAGAAGACGAGCGCCCCGCAGCAGCGCTCGACCCCGCACTCGTCTTCTCGCCCGGACGGCCATGTCGCCAGGATCCCAGGGCCCAAGCTCCGCCGCTGCCTGCGCCCTCCCCAAGACGCTGCCACGCCACAGCGGACCTCGCCCCTAGGTCCCGTCGACGAGCCCCTGCTCCTTTCCTCTCCTCCTGTTTGCCTTTCTCTGAGCTTCTCTGACCCCGTCACAACCTGCAGAAGCTTCAGGAAAACGATTGCAGTCGCCGCAGGAGCTCCCTCACAGCCGCCTGGGTCTGGCGTCTCGCCGGACCACCTCGTCCTCGACCAGATCCGGTGCCTCCTGCTTAGATCCGCGCCCCCATGACCTCGCTGCAGCTCTGCATCGCCACAAGTCCCTGCCGTCGCCCCTGCATCCCCTGCTTCACGACCAGCTCCGCCCCTATTTAGGGATGGCACCCGCAGGGTTTGGGTATGGGTGGAGCTACCCCATACCCTTACCCGTACGCTCCTAGCTTACCCATTGTCCTTACCCATACTCGTCAGTGGGTACAATTTTTTCCCATACCCGTTACCCAACAGGGTAGATGGGCACCAGCGGGTAAAATTACCCACATTTGCAAAGCATCAATTTGACCAACTAATAGTCATAAACAACAACACATAATTATAATCTATAAACAAACAACACATTATACAACAAGACACACTTTTAAAAAACAACACATCATAAACAACACCATACTTAATAAACAACATCACTTTCTCTTAAATAACAATACATTGAAACATCTTCACATAAGTCATAGATTTTGAGTTCACAAATTTATGACAAAGTTTAGAGATAATTTCGAGTTCATACAAATTTTATATGGGTACATGGGGTACGTGGGTATGGGTCATACGATCCCATAACCGTACCCGCTCTACCCGATGGTTTTAACTTTTCCCTATTTATATACCCATGGGTAATTTTTTGTCTCATACCCTTACCCTAATAGGGTTTTTACCTACAGGGTACATGGGTAATGGGTACCCATTGCCATCCCTACCCCTGTTCAGTGCGAGCAGGAAACGAGTGAAGCCGCTCGCCCCTTTGACCGCCTTCTTCGTCCACATGGGCCGCGACCACGTCCCTGCCCGGAGCCCAGCCGCCAGCTCGCCCGCTTCGGCCTGCCTCCTCCCCGCACCAGCCGGGCCAAGAGCCCATGGTGAGCAGACCAGTCCGCCCACCAGATTCGGCCCAATGTTGTTTTTTTCCTGTTCTGTGATTTTGCTAATTATCCAGAGAACGCCTGTTTTACAGAAAAGTCCCTAGAGTTCATGCATTTAATAACTCCTCAGCCGTGCATCATATCAAAATGTTTTATATATGTAACTTGCTTAAAATTTTGCCTAGTTTCATAATATGCCATTTTCATCCATGTTTAAAATTGTTTAAAATGCTATTTGTTTAAATTTGCTCAAATGCCATGCTAAAATGATTTATTTCATAACTAAGTAACCGTAGCTCGGTTTTAAATAAACTTTATATGTAAAAGGGGTGAAAAAAATGCATAGTTTAATATGGTGCACTTTATTTTCCTGTTTAACAACAATAAAATATGGTTTAGGGCAGAACAGTTCCAACCCCAAAATATGCATACGAAGATTTTTCGGAATTGTTGTTTGTTCTTCCGGCCTCATTTAAACTTGCCTAGTTAGGTAGTTTCATTATGCTTCACCCCTTGCCATGTTTAACAACATCTAATATAGATGAGTAGCATAACCGAGAGAGAACTAAATAATTGATGTGGTGTTTTGTCAATATGCAACTCGTTGCATATTGAGCTCCACTTAACTTGTAGTATTGTTTGTTGCACTTTGCCATGCCATGCCTCATTAAACTGGACATGCATCATACTTGATTGTGCATCATGCCATGATTATGCTTGTGTGTTTACCATGTTGTTTGTTTCTTTCTGTGTTGCTTCTTAGTTCCGGTAATGTTGCGATTCTGAGGATTCGTTCGACTACGTCCGTTCGTCTTCTTCATGGACTCGTTCTTCTTCCTAGTGGGATTTCATGCAAGATGACCATCACCTTGGATCTCACTACTATCATTGCTATGCTAGTTGCTTCATTCTATCACTATGCTGCACTTCCTATCACTTGCTCTTCAAGCCTCCCAAATTGCCATGAACCTCTAACCTTTGTCACCCTTCCTACCAAACCGTTGTTTGGCTATGTTACCGCTTTGCTCAGGCCCTCTTATAGCGTTGTTAGTTGCAGGTGAAGTTGAAGATTGCTCCATGGTGGACAGGATTATGTTGGGATATCACAATATCTCTTATTTAATTAATGCATCTATATACTTGGTAAAGGGTGGAAGACTCGGCCTTATGCCTGGTGTTTTGTTCCACTCTTGCCGCCCTAGTTTCCGTCATACCGGTGTTATGTTCCCGGATTTTGCGTTGCTTAGGCGGTTGGGTGATTTATGGGACCCCCTTGACAGTTCACTTTGAATAAAACTCCTCCAGCAAGGCACAACTTTGGTTTTACCATTTGCCTCACCTAGCCCTTTTTTCCCTTGGGTTTCCGGAGACCGAGGGTCATCTTTATTTACCCCCCCGGGCCAGTGCAACTCCGAGTGTTGGTCCAAACTAGAGCATCGTGCGGGACCGTCCCTTGGCAACTTGGGTTACGTTGGTACCTGTACGCTTCGCTTATCCAGTGTGCCCTGAGAACGAGATATGTGCAGCTCCTATCGGGATTTGTCGGAAGATTGGGCGGCTTTGCTGGTCTTGTTTTACCATTGTCGAATTGTCTTGTAAACCAGGATTCCGAGACTGACCGGGTCTTCCTGGGAGAAGGTATATCCTTCGTTGATCGCGAGAGCTTATCATGGGCTAAGTTGGGACACCCCTGCAGGGTATAAACTTTCGAAAGCCGTGCCCGCAGTTATGTGGCAGATGGGAATTTGTTAATGTCCGGTTGTAGATAACTTGACACCAGATCCGAATTAAAACACATCAACCGCGTGTGTAGCTATGATGGTCTCTTCCCAGCGGAGTCCGGGAAGTGAACACGGTCTTTGGGTTATGTTTGACGTAAGTAGGAGTTTAGGATCACCTCTTGATCATTGCTAGCTTACGACCGTTCCTTTGCTTCTCTTCTCGCTCTTATTTGCGTATGTTAGCCACCATATCATGCTTAGTCGCTGCTGCAACCTCACCACTTTACCCCTTCCTTTCCCATTAAGCTTTGCTAGTCTTGATACCCATGGTAATGGGATTGCTGAGTCCTCGTGGCTCACAAATTACTACAACAACAGTTGCAGGTACAGGTTATGCGATGATCATGTCGTGAGAGCGATGTTTGCTTGTTTTGGAGTTCTTCTGCTTCTTCTTCGATCAGGGGATAGGTTCCAGGTCGGCAGCCTGGGCTAGCAGGGTGGATGTCGTTTCTGTTTGTGCTTCATCCGTAGTTCAGATGTTGATCTTATGTATGATGTATTGTTGTATTCGTGTGGCAATGTATGCCTCTTGTATGTATCCCCATCTATTATGTAATGTTGATGTAATGATATCCACCTTGCAAAAGAGTATCAATATGCGGTTCTATCCTTGGTGGGACCTTCGAGTTCCTTTAGGATAGGGTCGCATATTGGGCGTGACAAGTTGGTATCAGAGCCTCGACCGACCATAGGAGCCCCCTTGATTGTTGGCCGTTGTTGAGTCTAGAAGAAAACTATTTTGAGTCTTAGGATTATATATATCGGAGAGTAGGATTCTTTTTACTCCTCAGCCCCCTTCGTCGCTCTGGTGAGGACTCCTGACATAGATGTTTTGTCTTTCCTCTCCTTAATTTTTTGACAAATTTTTTTAGGATCAAGCGGGTATCTTGGGATCGTTCCGATATTCTTGTGACGAGAACATTGTTCTTGGTGCCTCCTGACATTTAGGGGTTGTGGCAGTGTCCCGGGGAGTTGAGCTCCGAGGTGTTGTTGTCACAATTTATCGTTGCAGTTCTGGAATACCTGAGTTTTGCCGACATCGAAAATCTCTTTTATGCAGTTGTTGGTGAGATAACCTCGACGCCACCCAATACTGGGGAGTTCGGGAGTATTTCCATAGCTTGTATAACGGATGCTTTTCGAAGGTTGAGGTACACGATTTCCGAAGGTTTCTTGGTTATGTGTTGACGGATGGATACAACTAGATGTAGGGATTGTTAGTTTGGGTGAGATATATTGCTTCCCCTGTATCCCCAACACCAGATTGCATAACCAGAAAGTTTTGGGAGTTTATAGGTGGGAATTCAAGTAGCTCCTAGAATATCTTTCTGACAGATGCGTGATATGGGATTGGGTAAATCTCTATCATATGTATTTGTTCCGGCTTATCCTACAAGCCAAATCCTTTGTTTTGCTTTATTTGTGGTATTCGAGTTGCTTCAATGTCAAATGTTCAATCCATACCTTTCCTAAATGGTGTTCTCATATTGCTATGTGAATACTAATCCTTCTTGATCATCGAGGACTTCATGTTAATTCTTTTCCCAACCGGTGTGCTTCTCTTCAAGTGGATTCGATCATTTCAACATTCGCTAGATCAATTCTAAGTTTTCTCAATGGTGTTTCTACCATCCGTCCCAAGTTGCCTTTGTTTCCCGCCCTCCCACCCATTTTCTTCAAGGACTCAGATATCTTAATCAATTATCCATCTTATGGATGTGAAGTTTCTCCATTCTTTTCCCGTCAATGTTCTTATCTGATGATTCTCAGGAAGATACTAACGGAGCTTTGAGTTCATCATTCTCCGTTATTTTTCTTCTCCGGTGGATTCAATTCCAATTTTTGGTAGTGATTACATTCTTTCCCTCGGCTCAAGTGTTTTCCCTGCTCGTTCGCCTCTCGCCAGTTTCTTCCGGAGTGCTCAAGGCATCTTAGGAGATTCGTCTATGTTCCAATTAATTCGAGGTTGTCACCTCATTTAAATATTTCAATTGTTCCGGTGCATCATCTATCTCTTCAACAATCCTTTCCAACGGTGTTATGTCTTCAGTGGGCCCTAACCCACAGGATTTTTTCCAGGATCTTACCCGACTCTTCTAATTTATCCGGAGCGATTCCCAAAGTCTTTTGAAGTTTGACGTAAGAATGAATTTTCATCAGTCAGATGTCTTCTTCAAGATCGATTTGAATTCTTTTCGTTGTTGGTTCAACCTTTCCTCTTTTCATTCGTTCGGAGTGTCTCAACAATTTTGGTGGTGTTTCTCGTCGTCATTTGAAGACCGAAGAAGAGTTTTTCCTCTCAATCTTGCCCATTCTCCCAAAGATTCGTGGTTCAAGCTTCATATTATCCTCTCTAACTATTCCATTTGTCAGATATTCTTTTTTTCTCACCTATCCGGAGTATTTCAGGAGTTGATTTTTGTTTCGTTTCACCGGAGGTCATCGTTCCAGAAGAATTCTTCGTCCTCACATTTCAGCTACCGTTATCCAATTATCCCGGTGCTTCGTTCAAGTGTTCTTTAATCAGCTCATGATCTCTTTGTTCTTTTGCATCTAAATCCCCTCTAGCATATTGGTTCCTCTAATTCTTCCCGGTGATTCATTCTCTTTCATCAGTCATTTTTGAATTCTTATGGTGGTTCGTTAAAGATTCTCTTTCTTTGGTTATCATATTAATTCATTCGTTCTTTCCAATCCTAATGGTGGTTCATGAAGACCTTCCCAATTTTGCGCTATATCTCCCGGTAATCCTTTCCAATGCGAATAAGTTGTATGCAATCCTTTGCTTCTCAACAATTTAATTGATGGAAGTTAAGCATAACATAATTCTTATTCTTCTTTCATCAAGTTGATTAATTCCTTTCTTTCGGAGATTGTTCATGATGAATAATCTCTCGGTTCTAAGCTAATCATCTTTTCATTTCCGGAGTTCAAATTTCCTCGGCCATTTCGTCGGAACCTCCATCTAAATAATTGAAAGGCTTTACCTTGTGTTTTCAACTTCTCTTTCTTTCTATCATCCTTTTATTACCAGAGTTTTTCATGGAGGCTCTACATGGTGGTTCGTCAAGGATTCCTTTTATCCTTCAATTGTTCTTCAAGATTTCTCTCGAATTTAAGATCCGCCAAGCTATACTCTAAAACAAACATGGTGCTTAACACATGTTTTGTTTTGAGGAATTCAAGTATTCTCTTCTTGCATTTCGAAGTGCAATTCTTTCTACCTTAGCTTTTGAGGTGGTGTTATATCATTCTTGGCAATTTCCTTCATGTGTCATGATTCATATGTTGTCAAGAATGAGGTATTTTAAATCCATCATTTTCTCTTTGTTCAAGAGATCTTTTCGACCAATAATCTTCTTCGTTGGAGTTATCTTGTGTCAGATTTCACCTAAAGCCTTTTCTTAAGGGTTGTCGCTATTTGTGGTGATTATGCATGACCCAAGCTTGCTCTTTATCCTCTTGGTGGAAGAAGTTTTCATCTTTTTGGTGCTCTCAATCAAATCAATGGTTTCCATTAGTGGCCGGTTGTCACCTCATAGTCTTGACATGTTTTCCATAAGCCCACTACAAGCTTGTTCTTTTCGTTGTTGGTTTTGCAACAACTCCGTTATAACCTTCTTGGAAGGGTGCTTTCTAAGCTCATTTGTGGCAGAAGTTGGCATTTCCTTCTCCATTCTATTATTCCAATGATCTATCTTCTATTCTTTCTTCCGGAGGCATTGTGATATTGCTCTCGTTGGCCCATCATCTCATTTTGTCAAGATCATGTTATTTTCTTGCTTATCCATTTAACCGGAGTATTGTGTTCTCATTCAAGTTCTTTCATCTTATCAAGTTTTGCCTCTCTTTTCAACCTGAGTGCTGTCTGAAATCCTTCTTACCCATTGTGCCATTTTTTCAATAGTTCCAGAGGCAGTGTGTCGTTGATTTCATCAAGTATCATCCCATCTTCTCAAGTTCATGTTCTATTCCTTCCATGTTCAACCGAAGTGTTGTCCAAATTCTTCCTCTCTCATCTTGTTTGAACCAGAGTGGCTTCAATTCTATCTTGTCCATTAAACTCTTGATTCATGTCTTTGCAACCTTCAAGTTCTCCTAATGTCCCTTGTTCCTCTTTTCTAACGGATTGTTTGCAATATGGTTCATCTCTATTGTACTCTTTCTTTTAAATTGCTCAACCTCT
The DNA here is from genome assembly GCF_018294505.1 of Triticum aestivum. NCBI lineage: Eukaryota > Viridiplantae > Streptophyta > Magnoliopsida > Poales > Poaceae > Triticum > Triticum aestivum. The sequence goes on along the minus strand of NC_057801.1, from coordinate 843,568,047 downwards.
CAAGGATTGTGGTTTCACTCATTCGTCAAAGAAGCAACTTAGTTTTACCTCTTCTCTTCCTCTTCCTTTTCCCTCCGGTGCCATCCTAGATCTCGGGACGAGATCCTTTCGCAGTGGTGGAGTGTTGTAACGCCCCAGACGTAACTTTCCATATCTGTAACTCCAACTCTTACCATTTCCGGCTATGCGATATATTATTTTCCTTCGTGGTTGGGTTTTGTATTTTGTTTTGCATGGTGTTCATGTCATGCATCTCATCTCATAGCATCATGCACATTGCATCTGCATGTTTTCTTAAACCTCGTAGTCGTTCGTAGTTAGCGCTTCTCTCTTTGTCTTCGTTTCCCTGTTGTCAGACCGCTTGTCCTTCTCTCAGACCAATTGGACCCCTCTCTTCTCTCTTTCTCCGAGACCAACAAGCCCCCCTTGTCCCCGTGGCCTTTCGTCAGACCCCATTGTCTTTGTTTTCCCCTCTCGTCTAAATTCCCACCCTCTCTGCACAGCCACCAACCCCTTTGCGCACGTCCGAAACTGCCCCGAACCCGAACCGGTCGGTCGTGACTGATGAGTCCGGATCATCCCCAAACATCCCGAAAGCATCTTTGGTTTTTATTTGGATTCCCCTAGTCTATTCTTTCTCGACCGTCCGATGCCGATCGGTTGACCCATAGTTTCCCCCTTTGTCTATTTATAGTCCAACCTCATACCTAATCTAGCCTAACCCTAAAACATTGGAGCTTTGTCCCTCCCACCGCCGCCACTCCTCCTATCTCCTCCCACCTCGGGATCTCCTCCCGCAGCAACCACAGCTCCACCTCGTCTTCAGCGTCGGGCCAACCACCTCCTCCCCTCGTCCCATCCAATCCCGCAGGCACCTCCTCGCTTCTCCTCTGCCTCGACCGGAGCAAGGCTCCCCTGCTCATGGCGCCGGAGCACCCCCAGCACCGGCAACAGTCCACCCCACGCCCATCCTGCACCTCTCCTTCCCTACTTCTCCTACTGCTTTCTCTCCTTCCCTTCAATCTCTCTCTCATGAACTCCCTCTTGACTCTCTCTGTACAGGAAACCGCCATGGACGCCCGAATCCGATGGCGACCTCGACCTTCAGGCCACCCGGACGCGCCCCTGCTTCCTCGACCTCCTGACCCCCTCACGCTCGAGCCACACAGGAGACGAGCACCCCACAGCAGCGCTCGACCCCGCGCTCGTCTTCTCGCCTGGACGGCCACGTCGCCAGCATCCCAGGGCCCAAGCTCCGCCGCTGCCTGTGCCCTCCCCAAGACGCTGCCACGCCACAGCGGACCTCGCCCGATGGTCCCGTCGACGAGCCCCTGCTCCTTTCCTCTCCTCCCATTTGCCTTTCTCTGAGCGTCTCTGACCCCGCCACAACCTACAGAAGCTTCAGGAAAACGATCGCAGTCGCCGCAGGAGCTCCCTCGCAGCCGCCTGGGTCTGGTGTCTCGCTGGAGCACCTCGTCCTCGACCAGATCCGGTGCCTCCTGCTCGGATCCGCACCCCACGACCTCCCTGCAGCTCTGCATCACCGCAAGTCCCTGCCGTCGCCCCTGCATCCCCTGCTTCACGACCAGTGCCGCCCCTGTTCAGTGCGAGTAGGAATCGAGCGAAGCCGCTCGCCCCTTTGACCGCCTTCCTCATCCACATGGGACGTGACCACGTCCCTGCCCGGAGCCCAGCCGCCAGCTCGCCCGCTTCGGCCTGCCTCCTCCCTGCACCAGCCGGGCCAAGAGCCCATGGTGAGCAGACCAGTCCCCCCACCAGATTCGGCCCAATGTTGTTTTTTTCCTGTTCAGCGATTTTGCTAATTATCCAGAGAACGCCTGTTTTACAAAAAAGTCCCTAGAGTTCATGCATTTAATAACTCATCAACCGTGCATCATATCAAAATGTTTTATATATGTAACTTGCTTAAAATTTTTCCTAGTTTCATAATATGCCATTTTCAACCATGTTTAAAACTGTTTAAAATGTTGTTTGTTTAAATTTGCTCAAATGCCATGCTAAAATGATTTATTTCATAACTAAATAACCGTAGCTCAGTTTTAAATAAACTTTATATGTAAATGGGGTGGAAAATGCATAGTTTAACATGGTGCACTTTATTTTCCTGTTTAACAACAATAAAATATGGTCTAGGGCAGAATAGTTCCAATCCCAAAATATGCATACGAGGATTTTCCGGAATTGTTTACCATGTTGTTTGTTTCTTTCTGTGTTGCTTCTTAGTTCCGGTAATGTTGCGATTCTGAGGATTTGTTCGACTACGTCCGTTCGTCTTCTTCATGGACTCGTTCTTCTTCCTAGCGGGATTTCAGGCAAGATGACCATCACCTTGGATCTCACTACTATCATTGCTATGCTAGTTGCTTCGTTCTATCGCTATGCTGCGCTTCCTATCACTTGCTCTTCAAGCCTCCCAAATTGCCATGAACGTCTAACCTTTGTCACCCTTCCTAGCAAACCGTGGTTTGGCTATGTTACCACTTTGCTCAGGCCCTCTTATAGCGTTGTTAGTTGCAGGTGAAGTTGAAGATTGCTCCATGGTGGACAGGATTATGTTGGGATATCACAATATCTCTTATTTAATTAATGCATCTATATACTTGGTAAAGGGTGGAAGACTCGGCCTTATGCCTGGTGTTTTGTTCCACTCTTGCCGCCCTAGTTTCCTTCATACCGGTGTTATGTTCCCGGATTTTGCGTTCCTTACGCGGTTGGGTGATTTATGGGACCCCCTTGACAGTTTGCTTTGAATAAAACTCCTCCAGCAAGGCCCAACCTTGGTTTTACCATTTGCCTCACCTAGCCCTTTTTTCCCTTCGGTTTCCGGAGCCCGAGGGTCATCTTTATTTACCCCCTCGGGCCAGTGCTCCTCCGAGTGTTGGTCCAAACTAGAGCACCGTGCGGGACCATCCCTTGGCAACTTGGGTTACATTGGTACCTGTATGCTTCGCTTATCCGGTGTGCCCTGAGAACAAGATATGTGCAGCTCCTATTGGGATTTGTCGGCACATCGGGTGGCTTTGCTGGCCTTGTTTTACCATCGTCGAAATGTCTTGTAAACCGGGATTCTGAGACTAATCGGGTCTTCCTGGGAGAAGGTGTATCCTTCATTAATCGCGAGAGCTTATCATGGGCTAAGTTGGGACACCCCTGTAGGGTATAAACTTTCGAAAGCCGTGCCCGCGGTTATGTGGCAGATGGGAATTTGTTAATGTCCGGTTGTAGATAACTTGACACCAGGTCCGAATTAAAACGCATCAACCGCGCGTGTAGTCGTGATGGTCTCTTCTCGGTGGAGTCCGGGAAGTGAACATGGTCTTCGGGTTATGTTTGACGTAAGTAGGAGTTCAGGATCACCTCTTGATCATTGCTAGCTTACGACCGTTCCTTTGCTTCTCTTCTCGCTCTTATTTGCGTATATTAGCCACCATATCTTGCTTAGTCGCTGTTGCAACCTCACCACTTTACCCCTTCCTTTCCCATTAAGCTTTGCTAGTCTTGATACCCATGGTAATGGGATTGCTGAGTCCTCGTGGCTCACAGATTACTACAACAACAGTTGCAGGTACATGTTATGTGATGATCATGACGTGAGAGCGATGTTTGCTTGTTTGGGAGTTCTTCTGCTTCTTCTTCGATCAGGGGATATGTTCCAGGTCGGCAGCTTGGGCTAGCAGGGTGGATGTTGTTTGAGTTTCTGTTTTTGCTTCATCCGTAGTTCGGATGTTGATCTTATGTATGATGTATTGTTGTATTCGTGTGGCAATGTATGCCTCTTGTATGTATCCCCATCTATTATGTAATGTTGATGTAATGATATCCACCTTGCAAAAGCCTATAATATGCGGTTCTATCCTTGGTGAGTGACAGAAGCACAGACCCGAGTAAGTAGGTTGTTTGCGTATGGGATAAAAGGGGATTTGATACTTTAATGCTATGGTTGGGTTTTACCATAATGAATCTTTAGTAGTTGCGGACGCTTGCTAGAGTTCCAATCATAAGTGCATATGATCCAAGTAGACAAAGTATGTTAGCTTATGCCTCTCCCTCAAATAGAATTGCAACAATGATTACCGGTCTAGTTATCGATTGCCTTGGACAAATAACTTTCTCATAACTAAAAGCTCTCTACTAATATTTACTTTATTGCTTCTTTATCTAAACAGCCCCTAGTTTATGTTTACGTACTCTTTATTATCTTGCAAACCTATCCTTTCACTCCTACAAAGTATTTCTAGTTTCATACTTGTTCTAGGTAAAGCGAACGTCAAGCGTGCGTAGAGTTGTATCGTTGGTCGATAGAACTTGAGGGAATATTTATTCTACCTTTAGCTCCTCGTTGGGTTCGACAGTCTTACTTATCGAAAACTGTTGAGATCCCGTATACTTGCGGGTTATCAAGACCTTTTTCTGGCGCCGTTGCCGGGGATTCATAGCGTGGGGTGAATATTCTCGTGTGTGCTTGTTTGCTTTATCATTAAGTAATTTTTATTTGTTGTTCTTAGTTGTTTTCTATCTTTAGCTATGGGTAGGAAACACAAAATACCAAAAAATAGTTGTACCTACTGAACCAATGGTTGAAGAACCACTCAAAATCTATCACACTGCTGAAGCTTATTACTTGGATCATCTTTGATCCATATGTGCTCATGCTGAAACCCCAACTAGCTTAGTTGAGGGAAAATCTTTAGACGAGCATGCTTGTTATGTGCGACACCGTATATCTGAAAAAGGGAAACTATTATGGGGTCAAATTCAACGTTTGCAATGCTATGCTTGGAATTTATGTGAAATATATGATGTTACTTGTTGTTCTGAAAACCCTAAGAAACACCTTCCCTACCAATGTGAGTTTGATAATGGAATCATATCTTCGTACGCTAAGGGCGTTTATAATCACTATGATGTTCAACAAATTGAAGAATTTGTTGCTTTTAAGGGTGCTTTTGAAATTGCTTCTTTGATTGAAAAGTATGACGCTACTCTTTACAAATCTGAAAATTTTGCCATACTTGAATATTGTTATGAGAATTATGCTTCTAATGCTTATGTTAAACTATATATTGAGGACTAATCCGCTGTCCAAGAAGAGACTAATATTTTGCAGGAGTCTATGGAAGAAGAAATTGATGAAACTGTGAGCCCATTGGATGAAAAAGATGAGGAGGAGAGCGAAGAACAAAAGGAGGAAGAGCGGATTGATCACCCATGCCCACCTTCTAATGAGAGTAACTCTTCAACTCATACATTGTTTAATTCCCCTTCGTGCTTACCGAAGGATGATTGCTATGATGACTGTTATGATCCCTTTGATTCTTTTGAAATATCCCTTTTTGATGATGCTTGTTATGCTTGTGGCCAAGATGCCAATATGAATAATGCTTATGGAGATGAACTTGCTATAGTTCCTTATGTTAAACATGAAATTGTTGCTATTGCACCCATGCATGATAGTCCTATTATCTTTTTGAATTCTCCCGATTACACTATATCAGAGAAGTTTGCACTTATTAAGGATTACATTGATGGGTTGCCTTTTACCGTTGCACATGATGATTTTGATAGATATAATATGCATGTGCTTGCTGCTCCTACTTGCAATTATTATGAGAGAGTAACTATATCTCCACCTCTCTATGTTTCCAACATGATAAAATTGCGAGAAACTGTTTATACTATGCATTGGCCTTTACTAGGTGTGCATGAATTGTTCTTTTATGACATGCCGATGCATAGGAAGAGAGTTAGACTTCGCCATTGCTTGATATATGTTACTTTGTGCTCACTACTAAATTACAAATCATTGTTAATTAAGATTGGCTTTGATATACCTTGGGATCCGGGTGGATCCATTACTTGAGCACTAAATGCCTAGCTTAATGGCTTTAAAGAAAGCGCTGCCAGGGAGACAACCCGGAAGTTTTAGAGAGTCATTCATTTCTGTTGAGTGCTTTCATATAGTTTAAAAACACAAAAATAAAGGGGGGAACCTAAAAACTTTTCAAAAAGGAAAGTGAAAGTGAGAAACACAAGCATTGTTGAAGTGGGAGCTAGTCTTAAACTTTGTTCATGCTCACAGAAACTTTGTGAATCTTGATTACAGAAACTTTTCATCAAAAATAATTATCCCCTTGTACAATTCCATTGTATTATAAAAATAATGTGCCAAGGTTTGCCTTTAGGATGTTTACAATGCTTGTTGGTTTGTACGGTGCAGGACAGGAACTTTGGCTGTAGTGCGCGATTTTACATTTTTAACTGGAACGTCAATTGGTTCTGATTCCTCTTGCACTGTCTTTCTGTACAACTTTTTTAATTTTCCTAATTTCGCTAGAATTTTTGGGGTACTAGAAGTATGGTGAATGTTCAGATTTCTACAGACTGTTCTGTTTTTGACAGATTCTGTTTTTGATGCATAGTTGGCTTGTTTTGATGAATCTATCAATTTATACTAGTGGATTAAGCCATGGAAAATCTATATTACAGTAGACACAATGCGAAAACAAAATATGAATTTGTTTGCAACAGTACTTAGAGTAGTGAGTTGCTTTATTATACTAACGGATCTTACCGAGTTTTCTGTTGAAGTTTTGTGTGGATGAAGTGTTCGATGATTGAGAAGGTTTCGATGTGAGAAGAAGGAAGAGAGGCAAGAGATAAAGCTTGGGGATGCCCGAGGCACCCCAAGTAAATATTCAAGGAGACTCAAGCGTCTAAGCTTGGGGATGCTGGGAAGGCATCCCCTCTTTCTTCAACAAATATCGGTATGTTTTCAAATTCGTTTCATTCATGTGATATGTGCAAATCTTGGAGCGACTTTTGCATTTAGTTTTCACTTTTCTTTCATGCACCATGCTGTTATGAAATAGTCCTTGGTTGATTTATAGAATGCTCATTTCACTTCACTTATATCTTTTGAGTGTGGCTTTATAGAATGCTTCATGTGCTTCACTTATATCATTTGAAGTTTGGATTGCCCGTTTCTCTTCACATAGAAAACCGCCATTTGTAGAATGCTCTTTTGCTTCACATATATTTGTTAGAGCGTGGGCTTATCTTTTGTAGAAAGAATTAAACTCTATTGCTTCACTTATATCTATTTAGAGAGATAACAGGAATTGGTCATTCACATGGTTAGTCATAAAATCCTACATAAACTTGTAGATCGCTGAATATGATATGTTTGATTCCTTGCAATAGTTTTGCGATATAAAGATGGTGATATTAGAGTTATGCTAGTGGGTGACTATGGATTAGTAGAAACACTTGTGTTGAGGTTTGTGATTCCCGTAGCATGCACGTATGGTGAACCGCTTTGTGATGAAGTTGGAGCACAATTTTATTTATTGATTGTCTTCCTTATGAGTGGCGGTCGAGGACGAGCGATGGTCTTTTCCTACCAATCTAGCCCCCTAGGATCATGCGTGTAGTACTTTGTTTTCAATGGCTTGTAGATTTTTGCAATAAGTATATGAGTTCTTTATGACTAATGTTGAGTCCATGGATTATACGCACTCTCACCCTTCCATCATTGCTAGCCTCTTCGGTACCGTGCATTGCCCTTTCTCAACTTGAGAGTTGGTGCAAACTTTGCAGGTGCATCCACACCCCGTGATATGATACGCTCTGTCACACATAAGCCCCCTCATATCTTCCTCAAAACAGCCACCATACCTACCTATCATGGCATTTCCATAGCCATTCCGAGATATATTGCCATGCAACTTTCATCATCATCATCATATACATGACTTGAGCTTTTTCTTGTCATATTGCTTTGTATGATCGTAAGATAGGTAGCATGATGTTTTCATGGCTTGTCCGTTTTTTGATGTCATTGCTACGCTAGATCATTGCACATCCCGATACACCGCCGGAGGCATTCATATAGAGTCATATCTTTGTTCTAGATATTGAGTTGTAAGTAAATAAAAGTGTGATGATCATCATTATTAGAGCATTACCCCAATGAGGAAAGGATGATGGAGACTATGATCCCCCCACAAGTCGGGATGAGACTCCGTACTTCATGAAAAATAAAAGAGGCCAAAGAAGCCCAAATAAAAAAAAGGCCAAAGAAGCCCACCAAAAAAAGAGAAAATATAAAAATGAGAGAAAAAGAGAGAAGGGGCAATGTTAATATCCTTTTACCACACTTGTGCTTCAGAGTAGCACCATGTTCTTCATAGAGAGAGCCTCCTATGCTTTCACTTTCATATACTAGTGGGAATTTTCATTATAGAAGTTGGCTTGTATATTCCGATGATGGGCTTCCTCAAATGCCCGAGGTCTTCATGAGCAAGCAAGTTGGATGCACACCCACTTAGTTTTTAGTTTGAGCTTTCATACACTTATAGCTCTAGTGCATCCGTTGCATGGCAATCCCTACTCCTCGCATTGACATCAATTGATGGGAATCTCCATAGCCCATTGATTAGCCGCGTTGATGTGAGACTTTCTCCCTTTTTGTCTTCTCCACATAACCTCCACCATCATTTTCTATTCCACCTATAGTGCTATATCCATGGCTCACGCTCATGTATTGCGTGAAAGTTGAAAACGTTTGGATTATTAAAGTATGAAACAATTGCTTGGCTTGTCATCAGGGTTGTGCATGATTAAATACTTTGTGTGATGAAGATAGAGCAACAGCCAGACTATATGATTTTGTAGGGATAACTTTCTTTGGCCATGTTGTTTTGAAAAGACATGATTGCTTTATTGGTACGCTTGAAGTATTATTGTTTTTTATGTCAAATGATAGACTATTGCTTTGAATCACTTGTGTCTTAATATTCATGCCATGATTAGACATATGATCAAGATTATGCTAGGTAGCATTCCACATCAAAAATTATCTTTTTTATCATTTACCTACTCGAGGACGAGCAGGAATTAAGCTTGGGGATGCTGATACATTTCCGTCGTGTCTATAATTTTTGATTGTTCCAAGCCAATATTATTCAACTTTCATATACTTTTGGCAACTTTCTATACTAGTTTTTGGGACTAACATATTGATCCAGTGCCCACTGCCAGTTCCTGTCTGTTGCATGTTTTTTGTTTCGCAGAAACCCAATATTAAACAGAGTCCAAACGGGATTAAAACGGATGGAGATTTTTTTGGAATATTTATGATTTTCGGGAAGTAAAATCAACGCGAGACGGTGTCCGAGGTGGTCACGAGGTAGGGGGGGTGCCCTACCCCCCAAGCACGCCCCTGACCCTCGTGGTCCACCTGTAAGGCGGTTGACGCTCTTCTTTTGGCGCAAGAAAGCTAATTTTATGAGAAAGATCTGGGCGAAAGATTCACCCCAATCGGAGTTACGGATCTCCAGATATAAAGGAAACGGTGAAGGGGTAGAATCAGAGAACGCAGAAACTGAGAGATAGGTCCAATCTCGGAGGGGCTCTCGCCCGTCCCATGCCATGGGAGCCAAGGAACAGAGGGGAAACCCTTCTCCCATCCAGGGAGGAGGTCAAGGAAGGAGAATAAGAAGGGGGGCCCCTCTCCCCTTGCTTCCGGTGGCGCCGGAGCGCTGCCGGGGGCCATTATCATCACCGCGATCTTCACCAACACCGCCGCCATCTTCACCAACATCTCCACCAACTCTTCCTCCCACTATGCAGCGGTGTAACCGCTCTCTTACCCGCTGTTATCTCTACTTAAACATGGTGCTCAACGCTATATATTGTTCCCCAATGATGTATGGCTATCTTATGATGTTTGAGTAGATCCGTTTTGTCCTATGGGTTAATTGATGATCGTGATTGGTTTGAGTTGCATGTTTTATTATTGGTGCTGTCCTATTGTGCCCTCCGTGTCGCGCAAGCGTGATGGATTCCTTCTGTAGGGTTTGCAATATGTTTATGATTTGCTTATGGTGGGTGGCGTGAGTGACAGAAGCACAGACCCGAGTAAGTAGGTTGTTTGTGTATGGGATAAAAGGGGACTTGATACTTTAATGCTATGGTTGGGTTTTACCTTAATGAATCTTTAGTAGTTGTGGACGCTTGCTAGAGTTCCAATCATAAGTGCATATGATCCAAGTAGAGAAAGTATGTTAGCTTATGCCTCTCCCTCAAATAGAATTGCAACAATGATTACTGGTCTAGTTATCGATTGCCTTGGACAAATAACTTTCTCGTAACAAAAAGCACTCTACTAATATTTACTTTATTGCTTCTTTATCTAAACAGCCCCTAGTTTATGTTTACGTGCTCTTTATTATCTTGCAAACCTATCCTTTCACTCCTACGAAGTATTTCTAGTTTCACACTTGTTCTAGGTAAAGCGAACGTCAAGCGTGCCTAGAGTTGTATCTGTGGTCGATAGAACTTGAGGGAATATTTATTCTACCTTTAGCTCCTCGTTGGGTTCGACACTCTTACTTATCGAAAACTGTTGCGATCCCGTATACTTGCGGGTTATCATTAGACTAGAAGAAGATACACTTGTAAGGCATATACATAAATACATGATCAATATGTGGTCTGATCAAATACATATAGCCTACCTGATACTTTGGATCAGACCAATGTTTAACGAGGGTTGTCCAACCTTCATCTGTAATATATTCCACTGGAGATGTTTGGGCGATTTCATTGTTAGACTTGCCTTTAAAGTGAGATTTTCTAAGGTGGTACCGATACTATCGCAGAGCAGACTGAAAAACAAGAGTGCATGCTTGTTTAGTTGCATCATCTTTTGGATCCAACTTGAACCTCATCTGTTGAGAAAAGAATGTGAGTCATATTAGGAGAAAGCTAGAAAGTATGGGACAGAAGAAGACAACATTACTAATTGTGATGAATAACATTACTTACGGATAAATGGTCAAGGAAGGTGTTAAACAGGGTATTGTCTTTCTCATTCCTGTACTAGATCCATGCTGGGAGGATACGTGCATGACACCTAATGGCAACAGCTGCCTCTGATACTAACTTCGCTGACTCTATAGCATCACGTGGCCTTTTTAAACCTGCCTTAAAATGGATCTCCATTCTTCCTCCTTTAGATTTTGTTAATCTGTCAAGCATTATCCCTAATGTATGTTTCCGCTTGCATCGTGGTGCTAGTTCAACAACGAATATGGAAAGTGTTAGTGTACATCAAACTGTGAGAGTACATATAAAGGAGCATGCAACTGCAACTTGACTCCGTCAGGTACCATCTTGGTGTTGATGCTCATGAGGTTCATCTGATCTTGCCAAGTCCTGTTGTGTCAGCAGTGTTTCAGAAGTAGTGTTAGGTGTGAAGGCAGCTTGGGAGATGGCCAGTTTCGGAGCAAACGAACGAGTAACTCGTTGAGATGCTGGTACAGTTGAAGCAGATGATGTAGCTAGTGGAGCAGGTGATACTGTGTTTGTAGATTTAGCCGGTGGACTTGGACCTTCTACTTCACTATAAGTACTAGCAGAATCTCGACTGCAGATCATTTTCCGTTTCACCCGACGAGTATACCCACTCCCTACTATATTATTTTCCTTGCTCTCTTTTGACTTTGCCATGTCAAGTCGTACCCACAACACAAAAGAATAAAATCGCTCTTCAAAACTCATTGATGCATGATACAGACAAGCAATACTTTGATGTAAGACAACCGTATGAGGATGGAATATGTAAGAAAAATAGGACGGCATGACATATTCACACCTACGATGTGTAAACTAAGACGAAGGATTTTCAAGAAAATAGAAGTAATGCAAGCTAGACACCATATGAAAGATGCAACCAATATTACTTTGCCAAGTTAAAAGTGTCTTGTCATAAGTTGCAATTCGAAAAATTAGAAGTAGTACAACATAGAAATCAATGCAAGATGCAACCACTATCAAACTGCCATGTTAAAAGCGTCCAATCATGAGTGGCTGATGCGGGATACACAACAGCAGTACTTTGATGTAAGAACATGGTATGATAGATAGATGCAGTGTATTCTAGACACAGAAAGCCATGTCATATACACATGTATAACGTATAAACTCAGCAGGTGCAACTTAATCAAAATAGAAGAAATACAGGCTAGACAACATATGCAACATGAAACCAATTATGACACTGTCAACTTAGAGAAAGCACCTGCGATGGTGAAGTACAAGAGATGAACTCATCATGTAGACTTGGGACTTCAACTTCATTAGCAGTAGCAGTGGCAAATCTAGAGAGTCTCTGTTTGCATCGGTGCGGAGGACCACCAACATCCCCTAACTTACTCTTTTCCTTCCTATTTTCTAATATTTCCTTATGAAGTCAAAACCACAAGAAGATGAATAAAATTAGCTCTGCATAACTGGTTGATGCATGATACAGATGAACACTACTTTGATGTAAGGCAAGCGTAGGATAGGAGGATGGAATATATACAAAAAAAGACAGCTTATCATATTCACACATACGATAGGAGGATGGAATATGTATGAAAAAACAGTAAGCGGAAGGCATTTCAACAAAATTACAAGAAATGAAAGCTAGGCACCATATGAACATGCAACCAATATCACTCTATCAGGTAAGAAGTGTCTCGTCGTAAGTGCCATTTCAAGAAATTAGAAGCATTACAAGCTAGAAGACAATGCAAGATGCAACATATATCACAGTCCCAAGTTAAATGTGTCTTATGGGTAAGTAATCGTTGCAGTTATAAGTTGTAAGCTACGCAAATGCAATTCAACATAATCAGAAGCAATACAAACTAGACATCATACGGAAAACGCAAACACATATAACAGTTCCAAGTTAGAGCAAGCACCTGTGATGGGGGAGTAGGGGAGATGTGCTCATCATGTACACGTATGTTCTAGAAACAGGAACATGTGTCATATTCACAGGCATTATGTGTAAAGTAAGCAGATGCAATTCAACAAAGTTAGAAGCAATACAAGCTAGACATCATACGCAACATGCAACCACATATAATAGTGCCAAATTAGAGCAAGCACCTGTGATGGTGGAGTAGGCGAGATGTGCTCATCATCTACACAGCTACATTGACTGTCCAGCCTTGTGTTGCCTTGCGAATCTTGTTGGGAGGATGGCGGAGTAGAATCTGTAGAGACCCCCTGTTTGAGTTGCTCCAAAGGACCACCATCATCCACTGCCGGACTAATTTCCTTCAGCTGTAATAATTTTGCATTGTGAAGTCAAACCGATACTAAAAAGGAATAAAATTCGCTCTTCAGAACTCATTCATGTATGATACTGACGAACACTACTCGGATGAAAGGCAAACACATGATACAAGGATGGAATGTGTATGAAAAACAGGATGGCATGACATATTCACACCTATGATGTGGTATCTAAGCAGAAGGCATTTGAACAAATTGGAAGAACTGCAAGCTAGACACCATATGAAAGATGCAACCAATATCACTTTGCCAAGTTCAAATTGTATGGCGTTTCAACATATTAGAAGCAGTACATGCTAGAAATCATATGCAAGACACAACCAATATCACAGTGGCGACTTAAAGGTGCCTTATCATAAGTGAGTGATGCGGGATATGCAAGAAAAGTAGTCTAATGTAAGAACATCGTGTAATCAGATATAGTATGTTCTAGAAGCAGGAACACGTGTCATATTCACATGCATTATGTGTAAAGTAAGAAGATGCAATTCAACAAAGTTAGAAGAAAAACAAGCTAGACATCATATGCAACATACAACCACATATAATAGTGCCATGTTAGAGCAAGCACCTATGATGGTGGAGTAGGGGAGATGTGCTCATCATCTACACAGCTACGTTGACTGTCTAGCTTGCGTTGTCTTGCGAATCTTGTTGGGAGGATGGCATAGTAGAATCTGTAGAGAACCTCTGTTTTAGTTGCTCGGAAGGACCACCATCATCCAATGCCTTGCCAATTTCCTTCAGCTTTATTGATTTTGCATTGTGAGGTCAAACCGACAAGAAAAAGGAATACAATTCGCTCTTCAGAACTCATTCATGCATGATACTGACGAACACTACTCTGATGAAAGGAAAAGTCATGATACGAGGATGGAATATGTACGAAAAAATGGACTGGCTGAAGAAGGCCGAGCAGACTAACTGGCTGGCCCCCTTGCCAGAAGACCCAGTGGATGCCCATCTGGCGGGGCTCCTGGTTCCGACACCCCATGTGGTGCCGGAGAAGAAGGCCAAGAAGGAGGCCACGGGTGCTCGAAAGAGTTCCTATTTTCAGGTGTCCGATGACTCCGAGGCGGACTCCTCCCCTGAGGACGAGGAGAAGAAGAAAAGGGCTCTCCCCCAGCGGGGGGAGGGAAGAAAAGGAGGGCCTCCCCATCGAGGGAGGCCGAAGGGTCCAAGAAGGGAAGAACTCTTCCCCCGGACTGTTCTGCCAACGCCGGTGACGACGACGAGGATTGGCCTTCGAGGGCCAAGCCCCTGGTGAGATCGTAAGTGTCCGGACTCCCGGATGATTTTTCTTTTCGCCACTTGGTGTCTTTCTAACATCGCATACAACCCTGCAGTCCGCCCAAGGACGATCTTCCCGCTTCGTCGAGCGGGTCCTTGGGTTCGTCAGCTGTAAATAGCACTTCACTTCCAACCGCCTCTTCTCCCCGCGACGCTGATGACGTCGAGGTGGGATCCCAGAGAGGGACCCATCCGGAGGAGGAGGACCCGGAGTTAGCACAGGGCGACCTCCCGAACTTCGTGCCGGACTCCGCACCGAAACCTGCAGTGGTTCCGGAGTCCAGCGGGCGGCCCCTTCGCAAGAAGGGCAAGACCGTGGCGCCGGCGGCCTCCGTCCAATCGGAGGCGCCGGATAACTTGCTGGAGGCGCTCAACGGCGCTTCCATCGAGGAGGAACAGCGCACTGTCATGAGTGCGGTGATTCAGAAGGTCCAGCTCGCCAAAAGCGGGCTGACCGAAGCGTGCAGCAGCCTTCTATCAGGCTTTGAGGTAAGAATATTAATATATGTAAAATAGTACCGCATAGACAGTAGCCCCTGATGCTCGGTTCGGTGTTCGGAAAGAAAAGCCAGACTGAGGATCTAAAAAGATATACGCAGGAGTCATAAAAAATATGTCGATATGGGATTGCAGGCTACCCTGCCGACCTCTGCCGCACTGACTGCGGAGGTCAATGCTTTGAAGCAAAACCTCGAGCGGTCCGAGAACGAGCTCGGCCGTGCCAAGAATCAACTCGAGGACAAAGAAGGTGAGTAGCACCTTATTAAAGTTGTACCTTATAGAAAAGGATTTGGTTGCAGAAAGAATGACAAGGATAATGTGGGTATTGCAGGGGCCACAAACGAGGTGGCGACCCTGAAGGAGGCAGTGTCCATGGCCAAACGTAATGCGGTCACGGAGCACGCCGAGCGAGAGAAGCAGGAGGCGTGGGTGGCGGAGGTACGACAAGAGCTCCAGGCTCTCGTGGGAAAACATGAGAGTTTGGAGCGTGACTCGAAGACTCGAGAGTCTGAGCTTGCATCGGATCTTGAGAGTGCCAAAGCCGCTAAGGCCGAAGCCTACAAGGCCCTCCAGGAAATCGAGACGTTGAAGAAAATAGCATCGGGTAAGGCATTTTTCATGCAAAGCAAGAATGTGGATGTGGATTATGTGTTACTTACCCGAATTCGGAGCTCTCCAAGAGCGTTCGCAGATCTGCCCGGCAGCGTGTCCGATGCTGCCGCTTTCTACAGGGCCGAGGAGGGGAGCGCGACGGAGAAGGTCTTCTGGTCTCAGTATGCTGAGGCGGGACATCCAGTTCCCCTTAGCGACTAGCTGAAGCAGCTGGTCGAGCTCCACAAGGTGTCCGAACAGGCCATGAAGGGCCTCATAGTTCGGCCGTGGCCCAATGAGGCCATGCCTGGAAGCTACTTTGGCCTGTTGCGGCGGCTGGTGGATGCGTGTCCATGGGTTGAGGTCATCAAGCGATCCGCCTGTATTGAAGGTGCCCGTCGGGCCCTTGCCCGTCCTAAGGTGCACTGGGGCAAGATGGATGTTGAGAAGCTTGTGACGGAGGCGCCACCGCCGGGCAAGGAGTATCGCACGCCCAAGATGTATTATAAGAGTGTCCTGAAGGGTGCCCGCACTATTGCGGGTGAGTGCTCCAATAATGTAATATTTGAGTAAACTCGCATTTTGTTATCCTATCCACAGAAAACTTTGTTGATATGCGCTAAGCAATGCTTGTTGATTTAAAATATTACCTTCTGTGCGGTTGTTTATCAAATCTGAGAGATGGCAAGTCGTCGGCTTCAGCCCCCATGCCACGAGTGCTGGGGTGTTCGGTATAAATTTGAGCACTCTTGTTCCCATATTTGGGTCCATCTAGGAAGGCGCTCAACACGACGAACTAGGCAACCAGACTTATAATGCTTGAACACTCTCACTTAGCCATAGAATTCTATAATTTTAAATTTCGGTGAAGCCCCTAGTGTTCGGAAGGCCGAATTCAGGGCGCTATCCACGCCTGGGCCGGACAAAGCCGGTTCCTCACTCTAAGCGGCATAAGTCTTTAGGGACTCGAAAAAACCTCTCGAATAGCGACCGACTCTCGCCTCATCATGACGGTCAGTTTTAGCTTTCTCCACTGAGGCGTTAACCCAGCTCAACTGGGGCGCAATCGTAGTGGTTCTCCCAGTGCTACCTTAGCCGATACAACGGAATGTAAGGTACCAAAACATGGGAGCCGGGCAAACCCAACTATTGACCCAAGACATGATTCGGAGCTGATGCATATAATGCTATAAGTTCGGAGTGCCGCACTTGTGGAAGTGTTCGGACTTATCACACCGTGATGTGGGGAACATAAGCCCCTGGTGTTTTTAGCCGTACCAAAGTGTACGGATGCAACATGTCGTAAATGAGCATATGTATAAGATAGAAATGCAATTATAAGCAAAAAGGTGCTGCATTGTTTTATTCAAGAAGTACTGCTATGAATGCAGAATGATACAAATAGTGCGATAAGCAAGGGGCGGGACTGTTAAACATGTCCCCCTCCAGGGGTAGGCTACGGAGTGGTGTATAAAACAGATTAAATGCTCGTAAGGGAGACCACTTGGATATTTGTCGCAGCCTTTCTCCTTCCCTGGCTGTTGCATCGTGAGTTCAGCCGGTCTACTGACGGACAAGGCCTCTGGTAAACGTAGTCCTGTGGGTAAGAAAAAAAAAGGAAAAAAAAGAAATGACACACTTAGGAGCCCTTGATGTGGTTGAGCCGCATTCTGGGCCTGTCGTGGTTGTGCCCCTTCCCCTATGGCCATGGTATCTCCAGAGCGTAATGATGTACGCGAAGAACCAGTCTTGCGATCTTGCGGGGGCTGGGGTTGGGGTCGCATTGCTACGCGTGCTCGGAATGCGCCAGGTGGTCTTGTTGTAGGTTACTTCGGGCGCGTTTGGCCGTGTCCGGTCGCTTAACGGCCGGACTCGAGAATTGCCTTAAGAGGCTGCATTGTACTTCTGCCGCGAGAGCCGCTGTATGTTCCTCCGTTCAGAGGGAGCGCTTGGTGTTTCCGTTGACCATGATGACTCCTCGAGGGCCTGGCATCTTGAGCTTGAGGTATGCGTAGTGAGGCACCGCGTTGAACTTTGCAAACGCGGTCCGTCTGAGCAGAGCATGATAGCCGCTGCGGAACGGAACTATGTCGAAGATTAACTCCTCGCTTCGGAAGTTATCCGGGGATCCAAAGACCACTTCCAGTGTGACTGAGCCCATACAATTGGCCTCTACACCTGGTATGACACCTTTGAAGGTCGTTTTTGTGGGTTTAATCCTTGAGGGGTCTATTCCCATCTTGCACACTGTGTCCTGATAAAGCAGGTTCAGGCTGCTGCCGCCGTCCATCAGGACTCTGGTGAGGTGAAATCCATCGACGATTGGGTCTAAAACCAATGCGGCGAATCCGCCGTGGCGGATGCTGGTGGGGTGGTCCCTTCGGTCAAAAGTGATCAGGCAAGAGGACCATGGGTTGAACTTCGGGGCGACTGGCTCCATCGCGTATACGTCCCTAAGTGCATGCTTCCGCTCCCTCTTGGGTATGTGGGTTGCGTATATCATATTCACCGTCCACACTTGTGGGGGAAAACCCTTCTGTCCTCTGTTGTTCAGTGGTCGGGTCTCTTCTTCGTCATCGCTATGCAGCCCCTTGTCATTGTTTTCGGCAATTAGCTTGCCTGCCTGCTTGAATACCCAACAGTCCCTATTGGTGTGGTCGGCTGGCTTTTTGGGGGTGCCGTGTATCTGGCACGAGCGATCGAGTATTCGGTCCAAATTGGACGGACCCGTAGTGGTTCTTTTGAATGGCTTCTTCCGCTGACCGGGTTTCGAGCCTCTGAATCTGGCGTTGACTGCCGTATCCTCATTATTGTTGCCGTTAATGCGGCGTTTATTCTTGTTGCGACGTGACCTGCCATTGCGATCCTTGGTATCCGGACTGCCGCTATTTTTGCTAAGGTTGTTGCTGCGAGCTAGCCAGCTGTCCTCTCCCGCGCAAAAGCGGGTCATGAGTGATGTGAGGGCTGCCATGGATTTCGGCTTTTCCTGTCCCAGGTGCCGGGCAAGCCACTCGTCGCAGATGTTATGTTTGAAGGTTGCGTGGGCTTCCGCATCCGGATAGTCGACAATTTGATTTTTCTTAGTTAAGAACCGTGTCCAGAATTGTCTGGCCGATTCGTCTGGCTGCTGAATTATGTGGCTTAGGTCGTCAGCGTCTGGTGGTCGCACATACGTGCCCTGGAAGTTATCAAGGATTGCAGCTTCCAGGTCCTCCCAACATCCAATTGATTCTGCTGGCAAGCTGTTAAGCCAATGCCGAGCTGGTCCTTTAAGCTTGAGTGGGAGGTATTTGATGGCGTGAAGATCGTCACCGCGGGCCATGTGGATATGAAGGAGATAGTCTTTGATCCAAACCGCGGGGTCTGTTGTGCCGTCATAGATTCGATATTCACGGGTTTAAACCCTTCGGGGATTTGATGATCCATTACTTCGTTTGTGAAGCATAGTGGGTGTGCGGCGCCTCTGTATTGGGCTATATCGCGACGAAGCTCCAACGAGCTTTGTCTATTGTGTTCGGCCCGGCCGGACTTACTGTGTCCGGCGCGACGGTTGTCGTCACGTATCATGGGGTGCCCACGCGATCCGTAGATTGATCTTGATTGTCTTGCCTTATCCTCCAATATATCTCGCAAGTCCGGAGCATTCCCCTGTGGCCTTGTGCTGTTCGAGCGATGCCGGGGTACGGTTCTAGTGAAGGGCCTGGAGGCCTCTCTGTCGCGGCCACGAGGTGGCCGGTCAGCCGTATTGTGCTCTGGTGATGTAGTTTTATATGCCTCCTCCTCTAATCGGGGGAGCCACTTGCGTTTGGGGTAGCTTTTGGAGGGGCGTTCGAGCTCATGCTCTTCGGCCGCCAGGACTTCCGTCCATATGTCGGCTAGCAGATCCTGATCAGCTCTAAGCTGTTGCTGCTTTTTCTTGAGGCTATTTGCCGTGGCCATAAGCCTGCGTTTGAAACGCTCTTGTTCGACGGGATCCTCGGGCACGACAAATTCGTCGTCATCGAGGCTTGCCTCATCTTCAGAGGGAGGCATGTAACTATCTTCCTCTACCTCTTCGTCTGCCGCCCTCTTGTGAGGGCTGGCATCTCCGTCCTCATGCGCTGAATCTTACTGGAGGGGGTTGTCTTCGGCACTGTCTGGGGTATTATTATCTCCGGTGCCGGAATCGCCATTCTTGCTGTGGCGGGATTTAGAGCAGCGCCGCTGACGCCGGCGCTTGGGCTGTTTCTTGGAGGGGTCTTCCTCCGTTGTTCCTTCGCCATTCCCATCCTTTGGGATATCCACCATGTATATGTCGTATGATGAGGTGGCTTTCTAGTGCGCAGTAGGCGCTGGTTCTTGGTCGTCTCCGGCATCGTCGTCGATACCGTCGATGTCGTCGGAGTCGAAGTCTAGCATGTCGGTTAGATCATCGACAGCGGCTACTAAGTGGGTGGTGGGTGGGTCTTGAATTTCTTCGTCGTCCGCATCCCAACCGTCTTGACCACAGTCTGGCCAGGGCTCTCGTAATAACGAGAGATATTTTAGCAAGCTCAAAACATCGCCAAAAGGTGAGTGTTGAAAGATGTCTGCGGCGGCGAACTCCATGATCAGCGCCCAATCGGATTCGATTGGTGGGGGCGCGGGAGGTTCGGAGTCCGACAAGGAGTCCGGCACCTTTGAGTCACGAGCTTCAGAAGGGACAAAGTCAGTATTCCGCTCTATCGCCGTAGAGGTTGCAGCCCCCGAGGCGGTGTCTAACCATCCGTCCTCGATCTGCGTGGTCGGCTCCGAATCGGAGGTCGTAGCGGACTCGTGTGCGGCCTCCAGGGCACTGCCCGGCAGCAGAGCTAAATCATGCCCATCGTGACAGTGCAGCACGCTCGGCTGTGGCTCGAATCCATTGAAGATCAAGTCTCCGCGGATGTCAGCCATGAAGTTCAAACTTCCAAATCTGACCTGACGGCCAGGGGCGTAGCTTTCGATCTGCTCCAGATGGCCAATCGAATTGGCCCGCAGTGCAAAGCCGCCGAATACGAAGATCTGTCCGGGGAGAAAAGTCTCACCCTAGACCGTGTCGTTGTTGATGATCGAAGGAGCCATCGATCCTATCGGTGACGACACAGAGGAACTCTCAATGAAAGCACCAATGTCGGTGTCAAAACCGGCGGATCTAACTATGCGTCTAGGCAGATGGTAACAGGAGACAAGGGACACGATGTTTTACCCAGGTTCGGGCCCTCTCGATGGAGGTAAAACCCTACGTCCTGCTTGATTGATATTGATGCTGTGGATGTTACAAGAGTAGATCTACCACGAGATCAAGGAGGCTAAACCCTAGAAGCTTGCCTATGGTATGATTGTTGTTATTGTTGTTGTCCTACGGACTAAAACCATCCGGTTTATATAGACGCCGGAGAGGGCTAGGGTTACACAGAGTCGGTTACAATGGTAGGAGATCTACATATCCGTATCGCCAAGCTTGCCTTCCACGCCAAGGAAAGTCCCATCCGGACACGGGACAAAGTCTTCAATCTTGTATCTTCGTAGTCTTGGAGTTCGGCCGATGATGATAGTTCGGCTCTCCGGACACCCCCTAGTCCAGGACTCCCTCAGGTGCCCTAACAAGTGTATTTGACCAAATTAGAAGCAATACATGGCAACAGGCTAGAAATAATATGCAATATGCAACGAATAAAGGTGACTCATCGTATGTGATTGATGCAGGATACAGAAGAGAGGTAGTTTCATGTAAGAACAAGGTTAACACATAGATGTAGTGTGTACCAAGAATAGGAAGGCATGTCATATTCACAGGTATAATGTGTAAACTAAGCAGATGCAATTTACCCTAATTAGAAGCATTACAAGCTAGACACCGTATGCAACATGCAACCACATATCATAGTGCGAAGTTAGAGCAAGCACCTATCATGGTGGTGTAGGGGAAGTGCGGTCTTCAAGTACAAGCAACGTTCAATATCTTCATTTAGGCTTGCTATTTCTTGAGAATCATGTGGAGTGGATGAAATTGCATTCTTTATAAGAGTAGCATGTCTCATATTAAACCACGGGCGTGACTATCTCATCATAAGCGATAGATGCAGGATACACAAGAACAGTAGTTTGATGTAAGAACATGGTGTGGTAGGCAGATGTAGTATGTACCAAAACCAGGAAGGCGTGTCATATTCACATGTATAATCACTACCAGGGAAAAGCCTAGCAGCAGCGCGGGTATTGGGTGTATCAGTAGCGCGGGTGCCCGCGCTACTGATACGGTGCCACAGCTAACTTGTAGCAGTAGCGCATGTTGACACATGCTACTGCTATACATTGTTAGTTGTAGCCTGCGTTGCAGACATCGCTACTGCTAATTATCTTTAGTGGGTCTTATACCCCGCGCTACTGCTATTACTTTCAAAAACAAAACAAAATCTCGATCCTGTGCGTGTTGTCAATGGCAGCAGTGGTTCGATCTAGCGACGGTTGGGGTCGCCGGAGGCATGAACGGACGGCGACAGACCAGATCCGACGGTGGCTGTTGGAGAGGGCCCATTTCAATGGAAGAGCCAGGCCGCGGCATGGGGCTCCTCTTCCCGACCATGCCAGATAGCTCCTGGTCGTCCATGGCAACGACCTGCACGGGCATGGACATGGGAGGATGAGTCAAACCAGAGGAAGAGACAGAAAAGGACAACCGAGGGAGAGAAGAAGGTGATGCAGGGAGCAGCGGAGCTAGTCACCGGTGGTGAGGTGCTCCGGTAAGGTGGCGCGGGGCGGCGGCCTCCTGGACGTTGGTGGAAGACTGGTGAGCTCCTAGACGCTGGTGGTGCGAGGCGGGGGCCTCTTTTGGCACCATGGAGGAGGAGGGGCGCATGGTGATACGTCTCCATCGTATCTACAATTTTTGATTGTTCCATGCCAATATTATTCAACTTTCATACACTTTTGGCAACTTTTTATACTATTTTTTGGGACTAACATATTGATCCAGTGCCCAGTGCCAGTACCTGTCTGTTGCATGTTTTTTGTTTTGCAGAAACCCAATATCAAACGGAGTCCAAATGAGGTAAAAGCGGACGGAGATTTTTTTTGGAATATTTATGATTTTTGGGAAGTAAAATCAACGCGAAGCAGTGTCCGGGGTGGCCATGAGATAGGGGGCCACGCCCCGGGGGGGGCCTGGTCTCTCATGGGCCACCCGTAAGGCGGTTGACGCTCTTCTTTTGGCGCAAGAAAGCTAATTTTATGAGAAAGATCTGGGCGAAAGATTCACCCCAATCGGAGTTACGGATCTCCAGATATAAAGGAAACGGTGAAGGGGTAGAATCAGGGAACGCAGAAACAGAGAGATAGATCCAATCTCGGAGGGGCTCTCGCCCCTCCCAAGCCATGGGAGCCAAGGACCAGAGGGGAAACCCTTCTCACATCTAGGGAGGAGGTCAAGGAACAAGAAGAAGAAGGAGGCCTCTCTCCCCCTTGCTTCCGGTGGCGCCGGAGCGCTACCGGGGGCCATCATCATCACCGCGATCTTCACCAACACCTCCATCATTTTCATCAACATCTCCATCACCTTCCCCCATCTATATCTAGTGGTCCACTCTCCCGCAACCCACTGTACCCTCTACTTGAACATGGTTCTTTATGCTTCATATTATTATCCAATGATGTGTTGCCATCCTATGATGTCTGAGTAGATTTTTGTTGTCCTATCGGTGATTGATGAATTGCTATGATTGGTTTGAGTTGCATGTTTTATTATTGGTGCTGTCCTATTGTGCCCTCCGTGTCGCGCAAGCGTGAGGGATTCCCGCTGTAGGGTGTTGCAATACGTTCATGATTCGCTTATAGTGGGTTGCGTGAGTGACTGAAACACAAACCCGAGTAAGTAGGTTGTTGCATATGGGATAAAGAGGACTTGATGCCTTAATGCTATGGTTGGGTTTTACCTTAATGAATCTTTAGTAGTTGCGGATGCTTGCTAGAGTTCCAATCATAAGTGCATATGATCCAAGAAGAGAAAGTATGTTAGCTTATGCCTCTCCCTCAAATAGAATTGCAATAGTGATTACCGGTCTAGTAACATAGTCAATTGCTTAGGGACATTTCCACAACTCCTACCACCACTTTTCCACACTCGCTTTATTTACTTTTTTGCATCTTTATTTAAACAGCCCCTAGCTTTTATTTACGTGCTCTTTATTATCTGGCAAACCTATCCTATCACACATACAAAGTACTTCTAGTTTCATACTTGTTCTAGGTAAAGCGAATGTCAAGCGTGCGTAGAGCCGTATTAGTGGCCGATAGGACTTGAGAGAGTATTTGTTCTACCTTTAGCTCCTCGTTGGGTTCGACACTCTTACTTATCGAAAGAGGCTACAACTATCCCGTATACTTGCGGGTCATCAAGACCTTTTTCTGGCGCCGTTGCCGGGGAGTCATAGTGTGGGGTGAATATTCTCGTGTGTGCTTGTTTGCTTTATCACTAAGTAATTTTTATTTGCTGTTCTTAGTTGTTCTCTATCTTTTGTTATGGATATGGAACACAAAAAACCAAAAAAATTAGCTGTACTTGCTACTCATGAGGATGGGGTAACTCCTAAAACCCTCGATTCTCATTATGTGAAAGATATTAAGTACTACTTTGATAATCCTGAGAAAGCCCCATTCAACTTTATAATGGGAGACACGTTGGATCAACGTGAATACTTTAGGGTTATTGCTCGACACAAAAAGGGAAACTATTATGGGATCAATTTATTATTTTGCGTTGGTATGCTCGTCAACTATGTGTGATGCATGATTATACTTGTTGCTCTAGGATGAAGGATCCACACCTTCCCTTCTCATGCAAATTCAATGATAATGAAACCTTGGCTTCTTATGCTAATGGTAGATATGATTACTCTGATGTGGAACAAATAGAAGAACTTGTTGCTTTTATGGGTGCTTATGAGATTGAATCTATGTTTAAAGCGTTTGATGATTTTGATGATGCAATTTGTAGGCCTGAAAATCTTGCTATACTTAGATATTGCTATGAAAATTATGAATATAATTACTATATTAATGCTTTTATGAAGGAAGTCTCCACTGTCCAAGAAGAGATTAATATTTTGCAGGAAGCTATGGAAGACGAAATTGATGAAACTGTGAGCTCATTGGATGAAAAATATGATGAGGAGAGCGAAGAACAAAAGGAGGAAGAGAGGATTAGCTACCCGTGCCCACCTTCTAATGAGAGTAACCCTCCAACTCATACATTGTTTAATTCCCCTTCGTGCTTACCGAAGGATGATTGCTATGATGATTGCTATGATCCCTTGAATTTGTTTGAAATATCCCTTTTTGATGATGCTTGCTATGCTTGTGGCCAAGATGCCAATATGAATTATGCTTATGGAGATGAACTTGCTATAGTTCCTTATTTTAAACATGAAATTGCTGCTATTGCACCCACGCATGATAGTCCTATTATCTTTTTGAATTCTCCCAACTACACTGTATCAGAGAAGTTTGTGCTTAGTAAGGATTATATTGATGGGTTGCCTTTTACCGTTGCACATGATGATTTTGATGAATGTAATATGCATGTTCTTGCTGCTCTTACTTGCAATTATTATGAGAGAGGAACTATGTCTCCACCTCTCTATGTTTCCAACACGATAGAATTGCAAGAAACGGCTTATACTATGCATTGGCCTTTACTTGGTGTGCATGCATTGTTCTTTTATGACATGCCGATGCATAGGAAGAGAGTAAGACTTCGTTGTTGCGTGATATATGTTACTTTGTGCTCACTACTAAATTACAAATCATTGTTAATTAAAATTGGCTTTGATATACCTTGGGATCCGGGTGGATTCATTAATTGAGCAGTAAATGCCTGGCTTAATGGCTTTAAAGAAAGCGCTGCCAGGGAGACAACCCGGAAGTTTTAGAGAGTCATTTATTTCTGTTTAGTTCTTTCATATAGTTTAAAACAAAAAAATAAAGAGGGGAACCTAAAAAACTTTTCAAAAAGGAAAGTGAAAGTGAGAGAGACAAGCATTGTTGAAGTGGGAGCTAGCCTTGAACTTTGTTCATGCTCACGGAAACTTTGTGAATCTTAATTACAGAAACTTTTCATCAAAAATAATTATCCCCTTGTACAATTCCATTGTATTATAAAAATAATGTGCCAAGGTTTGCCTTTAGGATGTTTACAATGCTTGTTTGTTTGTACGGTGCATGACAGAAACTTTGGCTGTAGTGTGCGATTTTACATTTTTAACTGGAACGTCAATTGGTTCTGATTCCTTTTGAACTGTCTTTCTATACAACGTTTTCATTTTTCCTAATTTTGGTAGAATTTTTGGGGTACCAGAAGTATGGTGGATGTTCAGATTGCTACAGACTGTTCTGTTTTTGACAGATTCTGTTTTTGATGCATAGTTTGCTTGTTTTGATGAATCTATCAATTTATATCAGTGGATTAAGCCATGGAAAAGCTATATTACAGTAGACACAATGCAAAAACAAAATATGAATTGGTTTGCAACAGTACTTAGAGTGGTGATTTGCTTTATTATACTAATGGATCTTACCGAGTTTTCTGTTGAAGTTTCGTGTGGATGAAGTGTCTAATCGAGGATGTATCGATATGAGGAAAAGGAAGAGAAGCAAGAGCTCAAGCTTGGGGATGCCCGAGGCACCCCAAGTAAATATTCAAGGAGACTCAAGCGTCTAAGCTTGGGGATGCCCCGGAAGGCATTTGATGAAGTCATGTACCTAGGGTAGGGTCGTGAACCTATCTAAGATACCCTACCCAAGGACATCCTTAGAAGAAGCTACCTTCCAGTCGACCAAGAGAGACTTCACTTGACGAACTCAAGGACACTCGACGATGAAGATAGCCACTCGACCATGAAGCTAACCACTCGACGACCATGAGACCTAAAGTCACTCAGCACGCAATGGTCTGTCATTAAGTAGCTTTAATATTCTTCATGGCAATTTATGAGGGCGTTACCAGTAACCCCCTATCTTAATGTACTTTAAACCCTGCATAACTGAGGGCCGGAGGGGTCTGGAGAACTCTATATAAGCCACCCCCTCCTCAGTGTAAAGGGTTCGCACCCCTGTAACTCATATACACATAAACCAGTCGACCGCCTCCGGGCTCTGAGACGTAGGGCTATTACTTCCTCAGAGAAGGGCCTGAACTCGTTAAACACTCGTGTGTACAACTACTCCATAGCTAGGATCTTGCCTCTCCATACTTACCCCCCATTCTACTGTCAGACTTAGAACCACGACAGTTGGCGCCCACCATGGGGCAGGTGTCTTAGCGACTTTTTGGAGAAGTTGCAATTTGTCCGATTGCCTTCATCATCATTTCCGGCGGAGTTCTGGTCGAGGGCCGCGAGATCCGTCTCGGTGCGCTCGCTTTCACTGCCGACGACTCCGCTTGGCTCCAGGAGGCACCACTCGACATCGACGCGCTCCCCGTCCGCGGGGCGACGCACTTTCGGGCGTGTGTCTGCGGCGTCCTGCTACGGCAGCCGTCGACCCCGTACCGGTCGACTCCTGTGTTGTCTTCCCTCCCTGTCTCCCGCTAGCGCAAGCGCTCCGGTCGATCGAGGCTTCAGCGATGGGTGAGACACGCAGTGGCTCGCCAATCGGCCACCACCCAAGTCGCGACAATTGAGCCCGACGAATCTCTCTACAGCCTGTTCGATCTGTCGACTGGCTCCGTAGAGACTGCATCCGAGTGCGACAGCAATGATCCAGCGGTGGAGGTCCTGATGGTCAACGGGCCTCGTAGCCCTCCCGGTTTCCCCCGCATCGACGGGATGGACGATGGAGGCGACCCCGCTCAGGCCCACGAAGAATATCAGCCCGAGCCGCTCACTTCTCAGCAAAGAGAATATCTTCGCCGCCGGAACATGGATGCCCTACATACTCCCATCGCAGGAGAAACTCCTGAGGCTCGTGCCTTGGAAGAGGCGCGTTTGGCCAACTTGGCTGAACGCACTCGACTGGAGAACCTCCAGCGAGCACTTGACGAGCGTGCGCGTCAACGAGTACCCGACTCTAGTCGACGTCAGCTCTTTCCGCAACTGACTCAGGTATATCGAACCCCGATTCAGAATTTGGCAGCTGCAACCCGTATAGCGGAGTCAATTTAGACCTCTCAGTCGGAGGCTGGAAGAGGCTTGATGCAGATCAGAGATTTGCTCCGGGCGGCAGGAGATCAGAATTCAGTTGTGTCACAGTCGTGCAACAGGATTCACAGTCGATTCGTTGCTGCGAATACTGTTCAGTTGGCTCATAGCCCAAGGTCGGCTCTGAGGCGCGTGGGACGTGAAGGCCGGCGGGACCACTATGATGATCGATTTGATCGTGATGATAGGCGTCGAGTGCCCACTCCTCCCCCGAGAAGTGGGTCTAACGCCCATCGGCAGCAAGATGACAGGCGCCAGCTCAGTGTTGGGCGGACAGCTCCAGTCGACCCCAGAGAGCCAGGCTTTGATGCGAGATCCATCATCGTGCAAGGTTTGGTCGACCGGAATAGAGCTCACAGAGGTGGCCATGATAGAGATGTGCCCACAAGCAGCCGAGTCCATGTTTCAGGTCCAGAATGCTTTAGCAGAGCCATCAGAGCCGCAGTGATACCCCCAACTTCAGGTTGGCGACTGGAGTAAGTAAGTTCACCGGAGAGTCCAAGCCTGAAACTTGGCTTGAAGACTACCGAGTGGCTGTACAGATTGGTGGTGGTAATGATGAGGTGGCCATGAAGCATTTGCCACTTATACTAGAGGGTTCGGCCAGGGCGTGGTTGAATCAGTTAGCTCCTAGTAGCATTTACACCTGGGAAGATCTTTCTCGAGTGTTCGTCAGGATGTTCGAGGGAACTTGCAAGCGACCGACCGGATTGACAGAGCTGCAAGTTTGTGTACAAAAGTCGAGTGAAACACTGAGAGATTACATCCAAAGATGGATCACTTTGCATCATACTGTGGAGAATGTGTCGGACCATCAAGCGGTCTGCGCCTTCAAGGATGGTGTCAAGAACAGAGAGTTGAGCCTGAAGTTTGGTCGAACTGGAGATATGACCCTGAGTCGGATGATGGAAATAGCCACCAAGTACGCCAATGGTGAAGAAGAAGACCGACTCCGGAGTGGAAAGTACAAGCCGAGTCAGTCGGAGAAAGGAAACTCCAGTCGGAAGAAGACGCGGAAGGCCGAGCCAGCTGCTCCTGGAGAGGCTCTGGCCGTGACTCAGGGCAAATTCAAAGGGAAGCCCAAAGGATCTTGGTACCCCAAGAAGATAAAGGATAAAGAAGGTAATGACGTGATCGATCTACCGTGTCATATCCACACGAAGAAAGACGAAGAGGGTAACTTCATCTACCCGAAGCATACCACTCGCCAGTGCCGGCTCTTAATCCAGCTATTTCAAGGAAAACAACCGAAGGACAAAGAGAAGGAGTCAGACAAGGCCGAGGACAAGGAGGACAGTGATGGAGGGTACCCTCATGTCAACTCCACTCTGATGATTTTTGCTGATGTAGAGAGCAAAAGTCGATTGAAA
Source organism: Triticum aestivum (assembly GCF_018294505.1). NCBI lineage: Eukaryota > Viridiplantae > Streptophyta > Magnoliopsida > Poales > Poaceae > Triticum > Triticum aestivum. The sequence continues at coordinate 843,538,952 of NC_057801.1, read as the reverse complement.
GTGATCAACCATGAGGTCAATATGGTCGCCTCGGCGACACCAAGCTATCTGAGATGGTCGCAAACTCCCATTACTTTCGACCAGTCTGATCACCCTACTCACATTGCCACCCCTGGGAGGCAAGCGTTGGTGGTCGACCCAGTCGTCGAAGGCACTTGACCGACGAAGGTATTGATGGATGGCGGCAGTGAGTTGAATATACTGTATGCAGAGACGCTCAAGGGAATGGGCATTCCGATGTCCAGGCTCAGTTCCAGCAACATGAGTTTTCACGGAGTCATTCCTGGAAAGAAAGCTGAGACACTCGGCCAAATAGCGCTGGATGTAGTGTTCGGCGACTCGAAGCATTTCCTCAAAGAGAAGCTGACATTTGAAGTCGTGGATTTCCGAAGCGCCTACCACGCTATTTTGGGAAGACCAGCCTATGCCCGCTTCATGGCTCGACCATGTTATGTGTACCTCAAATTAAAGATGCCTGGCCCCAAAGGCATGATCACTATCACTGGCAGCCGGAAGAAGGCAGAAGAGTGTTTCCAGAAAGGCTCAAAGATTATAGTGGTAGAGCTGGAAGGATACAAGAAAAATGCAGATCCGAGTGATTTGTTGCGGGCCAAGAAGCCCGCCACGGAGTCAGCGTTCCAGTCGTCTGGGGAGACGAAGCCAGTTCATATCCACCCGACTGACCCCAACGCAGCTCCGACCCATATTTCCACAACACTCGACTCTAAATAGGAAGAAGCGCTCATCCAGTTCCTCCGTGAGAACTGGGACATCTTTGCATGGAAGCCAGCTGACATGCCGGGTGTTCCCAGGGGGCTGGCTGAGCATCACCTTAGAGTCAACTCAAAAGCGAAACCTGTTAAAGAACATCTTCGACGGTCCGCCGTTCAGAAGAAAAAAGCCATTGGCGAGGAGGTGGCTCGACTCCTTGCAGCAGAGTTTATCCGAGAGATATACCACTCCGAGTGGCTCGCCAATGTCGTCATGGTTCCCAAGAAGGAAAACTCACTTCGCATGTGCATTGATTTCAAACATATCAATCAGGCCTGCCCAAAAGATCATTTTCCTCTCCCTCGCATCGACCAAATTGTCAACTCGACTGCGGGGTGCGAGAGATTGTCTTTTTTAGACGCTTATTCCGGGTATCATCAGATCCGTCTGTATGGACCTGACGAAATCAAAACAGCTTTCATCACTCCATTCAGGTGCTTCTGCTATATCACCATGCCATTCGGCCTCAAGAATGCCGGAGCCACGTTCATGAGGATGATTCAAAAGTGTTTACTCACTCAAATAAGTCGGAATGTGGAAGCGTAGATGGATGATATCGTGGTCAAGTCACGAAAGGGTTCCGACCTGTTGACTGACCTAGCTAAAACATTTGCCAATCTCAGGAGGTATGATATCAAGCTCAATCCATCAAAGTGCACATTCGGAGTACCTGGCGGAAAGTTACTCGGTTTTCTCGTTTCAGAACGAGGAATCGATGCTAACCCAGAAAAATTTGGCACCATACTCCGAATGAAACGCCCTGTGCGTGTGCATGACGTCCAGAAGCTTACTGGATGCTTGGCCGCGTTATGTCGGTTCATCTCTCGCCTCGGTGAAAAGGCGTTGCCTCTTTACCGACTGATGAAGAAGGCAGACAAGTTCGAGTGGACTCTAGAAGCTGATGCAGCGTTTGCCGAGATAAAAGCTCTACTCTCCACCCAGCCGGTGCTTGCTGCTCCAATCAGCAAAGAGCCTCTGTTGCTTTATATTGCAGCCACAGGACAGGTCGTCAGTACAGTACTTACGGTCGAGCGGGAAGAAGAAGAGAAAGCCTTCAAAGTTCAGCGCCCAGTGTATTATCTCTCTGAAGTTTTGACCCCATCGAAGCAAAGATATCCTGATTATCAGAAGCTCGTATATGGGATCTACATGACCATGAAGAAGGTTGCTCATTATTTCTCTGATCATGACATTACAGTCGTCAGCGAGGCACCATTGTCAGAGATTCTGCACAGCAGAGATGCAACTGGTCGAGTGGCTAAATGGGCGATTGAACTCCTTCCCCTTGATATCAAATTCGAGGCAAAGAAAGCCATTAAGTCCCAGGCTATAGCAGATTTCCTTGCCGAGTGGATTGAGCAATAGCAGACGACTCAAGTTCACTCGGAGCATTGGACCATGTTCTTTGATGGCTCTAAGATGTTAAATGGTTCTGGTGCTGGGGTTGTTTTGGTTTCCCCCCGAGGAGATAAACTCAGATATGTGCTCCAAATCCACTTTGATTCCTCCAACAATGAAGCAGAATATGAAGCACTCTTGTATGGGTTGCGCATGGACATTTCACTCGGCGTCCGTCGCCTTATGGTCTATGGCAACTCAGATTTGGTGGTCAATCAGGTGATGAAGGAGTGGGACGTTAGAAGCCCAGCCATGACTGGATACTGCAATGCAGTGAGGAAGCTCGAAAAGAAGTTCGAAGGGTTAGAGCTCCACCACATACCCCGACTGAAAAGCAGCTGATGATTTGGCGAAGATAGGATCCAAGAGAGAAGCCATCCCCAGTGATGTGTTCTTGGAGCATATCCATACTCCATCAGTCATAGAAGATCCTTTTACCGACGAAGCTCCGCAACCTAAGAGTGTTACGGATCCGACTGAGGTTGAAGTCCCAGCAGTGGTCGACCTGATCATGGAAGTTTTAGTGATCACTCCCGATTGGACAGTACCATATATCGCGTATATCTTGAGGAAAGAACTCCCGGAGGATGAAGAAGAGGCTCGACAGATCGTCCGCCGATCTAAGGCCTTTACCGTGATAAGGGGACAACTGTACAGAGAAAGCGCGACTGGAGTTGGTCAGAAATGCATAACACTGGAGGAAGGTCGAATAATCCTTGATGACATCCACTCGGGAACCTGTGGCCATCATGCGTCCTCTCGGACCATCGTGGCCAAAGCATACCGAGCCGGATTTTATTGGCCAAGAGTGAATGAAATGGCAAAGGAGATAGTCAATCCAAACCCATCAAAAACCTCGATGTCGGTACTCCTGTCAGCTTCATCAGAGAATTGATATTCAGATATGGAGTCCCGCACAGCATCATCACTGACAACGGGTCAAACTTTGATTCCAAAGAATTTAGAGCTTTCTGCACGTCTCAAGGCACACGAGTCGACTATACTTCAGTTGCCCATCCACAGTCGAATGGACAGGAAGAACGAGCCAACGGCTTGATTCTCAAAGGGTTGAAACCCCGTTTGATGCGTGATCTCAAGCATGCGGCTGGTGCATGGGTCGACGAACTTCCCTCGGTGCTTTGGGGGTTAAGGACCATGCCCAAGCGGTCGACTGGAAGAACTCCATTCTTCTTGGTCTATGGAGCTGAAGCAGTCTTGCTGAGTGATCTTCTCCACAATGCTCCCCGGGTCGAGCTCTACACCGAAGCTGAAGCAGAACAAGCGCGGCAGGATGCAGTCGACCTTAGAGGAAGAAAGGGAGATGGCTGTGATCAGGTCGACCATTCATCAACAAGACTTGCGTTGCTTCCACGCCAAAAACGTGAAGAGTCGAGCCTTCCAGGAAGGAGATTTAGTTCTCCGAGTGGATCGGCAGAAACCACACAAGCTTGCTCCTTCTTGGGAAGGTCCCTTCATCGTCACCAAGGTTCTCCACAATGGAGCATACCGTCTTTACAATGTCGAGCCTCAGATCAATGAGCCCCGAGCTTGGAACGCGGAGCTTCTCCGCCCCTTTTACACTTAAGTATTCACTTGATGAGTTGTAATAAAAGTACTTCTGTAGTTTATTTATCAAAGACAAGAGCTTTATAATCTTCCCAGTAATTGTTATTTTTTTTGTCCACATAAAACAATCCCCCAGTGGGTGGCTTGGCTGCGAATCCGATTCGCCTAAGTCTGTAAAAAAAATCCTAACTGAGTGGTGAGCCAGTCTCCCACGCGAAGGCTTAGCTGCGAAATCCGTTTCGCCTAAGATAAACAAAATCCTACCGAGTGGTAAGCCAGCCTTCCACTCAGAGGCTTAGCTGCAGTCCAAGTACTCGCCTAAGTTAAATAAAATCCTACCGAGTGGTAAGCCAGCCTTCCACTCGGAGGCTTAGCTGCAGTCCAAGTACTCGCCTAAGTTAAATAAAATCCTACCGAGTGGTAAGCCAGCCTTCCACTCGGAGGCTTAGCTGCAGTCCAAGTACTCGCCTAAGTTCAACAAAATCCTACCGAGTGGTAAGTCAGCCTTCCACTCGGAGGCTTAGCTGCTGTCCAAGCACGAAGGTGCGCGTCCCCCGCGTTAAAGGCATTCAACGCCTCGGGGGAGAAGCACGCGTCACGAAATACTGTCCGGCGGCGCCTGTTATTCAGGGCGCTCTCCACCTCAGACTTGGTGGCGGACAGTCTGTCGGCATCCTCCGTCAGAGGAACGTACGGCTCGCGCCTTGCACTCGCCTCCCCCTCCAGACCAGGTGCTGGAGCCTGGCTGGTAGAGGTTGGATTGGCAAACTCCACGCCCGCAGTCCGGCGGATGCTTTTTTCCCTACAAAAGTCATGAGCACTCAAACGCTTCCTAGGAACGTTGCTCTAAATAATGAATTGTGAGCTACACCTTTGCGGTGACGCTTCAGTCCGCGCCGCGCTCCTCTTCCGCCTACTGGTCCGGACTGGCCTTTGTTAGCCAGCCACCGCGGGCTCGGCTTCTCGCCCTAGGGGCGCCTCCTGCACGGCGCCATCATATACGGTGGTCAGAAATAAGCAAGGAAGGAATGACGGTGTCGGGACTTCGATCGCAATCACCTGGGAAGCCGGATATAGTCCGGGATAGTCGGTCGTGATGGCGACTAAAGCATTGTCCATGCTGAGCTGGTGGAACACCCCGTCGATTAGCTCCACCATTATGTCCGAATCCTCTTCGGAGGCCGGATCCCGGGATCTCTCTAGATCCTCGGGTTGCGGAGCTGGACTTAGCATGTCCTCCACGATCCGGCGCAGCTCCTGCGTCGAAAGAAGAACACAATATAAGAAACTTAAGTTTCGAAAAGCATGGGTCGAGCACGTAGAGCGTTCGCTCACCCAAGGCCGGGGATTATTCATGGAGAACCCATTTAATGGGTTCGTCCGAAGGAAATCCTCCTTCTCCCCCTTATACAGGCCGGACAGGATCGTCACCAGATCTTCGACCGAATCCGGCCCTTTGCGGCCATGACGGGTGGCATCGTCCTCCCCGTTGAAATCCCACATGGAGTGGCCCCTGTATTGTAGTGGCTGCACCCCCCGCATAATGCATGTTGCCATGACTCCAATCATGGTCAATCCGGCATGGGCCAGTAACCTTATTCGGCCCATCAAATAACGGACGCTCTTGTTTTCCTCCAGTTGGGGGCTCCGCAGACGCCAACTAAGGCGTTTCTTCAGAGGAACATTGCTGAACCCCGGGAGGCCGATCCGAACAGGGTCCGGCAGCGGAGCGTCTTTTATATAAAACCATTCCGAAGGCCAGTCTTCGGACGCCTTCTTAGGGGTTCCGGATGGATATCCGGTCCCGGCAATGCGCCATATTTCGGCGCTACCCACTTGATATATGGACCCCTCGTAAGAGCGGGGTACAAGGCAGAACAACCACTTCCACAGCGCGAAATGGGGCTCGACGCCCAGGAATAGCTCGCAAAGAGCTACGTAACCCGCAATATGCAGGATTGAGGTGGGCGTGAGGTGATGAAGCTGGAGTCTGTAGAACTCCAGGAGCCCGCGGAGGAATGGATGTACAGGAAATCCGAGCCCCCTTATCAGATAGGGGACGAAGCATACCCGCTCCCCTTTGTTGGGACTTGGGGTAACCTCTGCCTGCTTCCCACCTTTGTAGGTGGCCAGCCCAGCTCGAACCGGAACCATGAAGGCCGGAGGGAGATATCCCCCCGCTTGGAGCTTCACTAGCTCGTTGTGCGGAACAGAGCATCTCCTCCAATCTCCTGGCAAAGGGCTGGGAGCGCGAGAAGAGGAGCCGCGTTGACGGTCCATGATGGAATGGATTCTTGGTCGAAAGCGCTCCGATGAGTATTTGCGGGAGGAAGATGGTGATTTGGATCTGGATTCTTGCCTCCCTTATAGGCAGATTATTCGCACAACTAGGGGGTAAAACATAAAAGACACCCTGGCTTTTCACATTCGCACGACGCGTGGAAGAAGTCCATTATTGGGCGTGGAAGCCAAGACGCGCAACATTGATGAGGAAGCCGGACATTGTTCGGCAGGTATGTAGAACTTGAAGGAGAACCCGCCTTGCAATGCCGAAGACTACACACATGCTGGACTTATCGTCATTGAAGCCTGGTTCGGGGGCTACTGAGGGACTCCCGGATTAGGGGGTGTCCGGATAGCCGGACCACCATCATCGGCCGAACTATCATCGGCCGGACTATCATCATCGACCGGACTCCAAGACTATGAAGATACAAGATTGAAGACTTCGTCCCGTGTCCGGATGGGACTTTCCTTGGCGTGGAAGGCAAGCTTGGCGATACGGATATGTAGATCTCCTACCATTGTAACCGACTCTATGTAACCCTAGCCCTCTCCGGTGTCTATATAAACCGGATGGCTCTAGTCCGTAGGACAAAACAACAACCATTACAATCATACCATAGGCTAGCTTCTAGGGTTTAGCCTCGTTGATCTCATGGTAGATCCACTCTTGTAAACATCCACAATATCAATATCAATCAAGCAGGACGTAGGTTTTTACCTCCATCAAGAGGGCCCGAACCTGGGTAAAACATCGTGTCCCTTGTCTCCTATTACCATTCGCCTAGACGCATAGTTCGGGACCCCCTACCCGAGATCCGCCAGTTTTGACACCGACACCAGCCTTCCACTCGGAGGCTTAGCTGCAGTCCAAGTACTCGCCTAAGTTAAACAAAATCCTACCGAGTGGTAAGCCAGCTTTCCACTCGGAGGCTTAGCTGCAGCATTGCGCTCGCCTAGGTACAAATACAACATGCGCTCTGCAAGGAGGACGAGGTGCAGGTCGACTGCTACCCTCTCCTTCCGAGCTACGCCACAAATACAACGTGCGCTCTGCAAGGAGGACGAGGTGCAGGTCGACTTCTACCCTCTCCTTCCGAGCTACGCCACCAATACAAAATCCTACCGAGTGGAGAGCAGACCTCCCACTCGGGGGCTTAGCTGCAGCCCAGTGCTCGCCTAAGTTTTTGAAAATCCTACCGAGTGGAGAGCAGACCTCCCACTCGGGGGCTTAGCTGCAGCCCAGTGCCCGCCTAAGTTTTTGAAAATCCTACCGAGTGGAGAGCAGACCTCCCACTCGGGGGCTTAGCTGTAGCCCAATGCTCGCCTAAGTTTTTGAAAATCCTACCGAGTGGAGAGCAGACCTCCCACTCGAAGGCTTAGCTGCAGCCCAGTGCTCGCCTAAGTATCTGAAATCCTACCGAGTGGAGAGCAGACCTCCCACTCGGGGGCTTAGCTGCAGCCCAGTGCTCGCCTAAGTATCTTAAATCCTACCGAGTGGAGAGCAGACCTTCCACTCGGGGGCTTAGCTGCAGCCCAGTGCTCGCCTATGTTTTTGAAAATCTTACCGAGTGGAGAGCAAACCTCCCACTCGGAGGCTTAGCTGCAGCCCAGTGCTCGCCTAAGTATCTGAAATCCTACCGAGTGGAGAGCAGACCTCCCACTCGGGGGCTTAGCTGCAGCCCAGTGCTCGCCTAAGTGTATTGGGCAACAAGTCGATTGCAATGAGCGGTTCGCTTTAACCTGCAAAAGACACCTTAAACCAAATGCAAACATATTCAACGTTGAATCCGAGTTCGGAAAACACCTAACGGAACCGAAAGTGCTCAGGCGCTAGGCCTGTTAAGGTTTGTCGGTTACAAAACTCACTCGGCATACCGAGGCAAATTTAAAGTATCAAGCTCAGAAGTTTTTTACCCCTCCTGTGGAGGGCTGGAAGGTGCAACAAACTCGTCCAGGTCAATTCCATCTGCAATCCTAGTGGCAATAGCAATGAAGGTCTCCATGAAAAATCAGAAATCGTGCATCCTTGCAGTGAACGCGGACCAGAGACAGAGCAACATCCGCACCACACCTGGCCGAAGACTTCTTCCACTCCTGCACTCGACTTGGGACCTCGTTCAATCGAGTCATCAGAGACTCGAGGTCGTTCTGGAGCGTCTCTCTTGGCCAGAGTGTTGTGTCGATGCAAGAAGTTGCGACCTTCAGCCTTGCGAGATAGTCGATGACAGCAGCAACACGAGATTCAAGCCGGAGCACATTCATGGCGACTTCATCTTTCACAGGAGAGTTGATGGGGTCCAGGTTTACTTCCAGTCGACCAGTCTCCTCTTCAAAGGTCTGGCAAAATTCTGCAAGCACAACTACCGAGTCAAGACAACAGTCGGAGATCATAGTTAAAATATTTGTTTGATATAAAAGATTACCTTCAAGCATGAGGAATAGCTTCTTAGCAAGTCCACCCAGATAAGCCTCCAGATCGTTCTTCTTTCTCACCAACTCACTGGCCTTGTCATTCAGGGTGGTCTTGTCACTTTTCAGTCGACTGACCTCCTGGTTGGCAGCATCAAGAGCAGCTTTCAGATTGGTGTTTTCTTCTTCAAGCTTGGTGACTGAAGCCAGCTTCTCATCTGCAAGCTTAGTCTTCTCTAAAGCAGCTTTCTGCATCTCAGCCAAGTCAAGGTCTTGCTTCTTCAGGGCATCCCTCACTTTGTCTGCAAAGTTACAGTGAGATCAGACTCTGAAACAAACAAGAGGCAAAGGCAGTCGTTGAGGGCCTCACCAAACATACCTTTAGCTTCCTCCTTCGCCTTCGTTAAGTTCTCTTCGGCCAATTTCAGATCAAGCTCGAGCTGGATGTGTTTGTTCTCCAACTCAGTATAACGAGCTGCAAGGTCACAGGATTTCTACGAAGAACCAATCGACAGATGTCAAAGACAATTCACTTCCGAGTGACTAAGGAAAAATCATAGCGTTTCTAAGACTACGGCTGAATACAAACATTCGACCATAGTCTCGGGGACTACACCTAGTGGGTGCACTCAGCGTGCCCCCACTAGTTTTATCAGTTAGAGTCGACCAGTTGCCCAAAAAATGGGAGGTGTTCTTCAGACTATAGTCGACTGCCAGCAGTCGACCACAGTCTCGGAGATTACACCCAGTGGGTGCACTCAGCATGCCCCCACCGGTCTATGAATCCATTCGACTTAGTCAAGTGAAGAAAAAACTTAAGACATAAAGACTATGGTCGACTGCTAGCAGTCCACCATAGCCTTGGGGACTACACCCAATGGGTGCACTCAGCGTGCCCCCACTAACCCAGAACTTTAATCGACACACCCAGTCGGTGTAGGACAAACTCTAAGAATTTGAGAAAGAAGGGTTTTCGGATATCATATCCTAACAGAACAGGCAGTGACCGACTGACCTGAACATTACTCTGAAGAGCTGAACTGGCGTCGTAGGCTGCCTGGCTGGCTTCTCGGATTGCCTTCACTTGCTCCATCATGACCCCCGCTTGGCGTATTGCTTCTTTAGCAACACTAACTTGGTCTTCCAGGACGTGGTGGGTTGAGAAAAGCGAGGGTTGAGCAGCACTCGACGGTGAAGGGCGAGCACTCGTCAACGGCACCGCAAAAGATACGGTAGGACGAGTGACATTGTCTCCCTCCACGACCAACATCTCAGGTGCTGGCACGTCCTGAGTCGCCTTGCCAGCAGAAGCTTTCTTGTTCCTCCTCCGCCTCAGTGGTTCCTCGTCGTCGTCGTCAGGAAGGTTAATAACAATGTTAGATGAAGCTGCAGAAAGAATCAAAAATAGAGACAATAAGTCAATCGACAGAAAACGGAATTACAAGAGTCATACCAGGTTTTGAGGTAACAGCATCCTCCATCTCGTGGTCTTCAGCCCTGGCCGAGGTATCAGAAGTAGCAGCACTGCAGTTCCAGAAGTCAGTCGATTGGCTCATGAGTCGACCAAGAACAAGTTCATGAAACGGGAAAACTCAAGACTGCCATTACCCTGAGATAGTGGGGATCACCATCTTAATCTTTGGCAAGACCTTCGCCGGTTTCGACGGTGCCACTCGAGATTGCTTCGGAGCCTTCTCAGTCGGCACCGGAGAAGTAGTCCGAGGGCGCTTGGTCGACTGCGTGGCGGTTGCGACCCCCTTACCACGCTCGGCCGCGGGATCATGGACAAGCTTCGAGTGTCTTTCCGAGCGAGGAGGTGCAACTTCCTGCTCCTCCTCCTCTTCTTCCTCCTCACCCGAGTCATCACCCTCGTCATCGTCGTCAGCATCCGAATCCCACTCCTCCGGGCTTTCGCCCCCACTTCCTTCCTCCTCCTCAGTCGGCACTTGCGCCCCATTGGGCATCAAGTACAGCTCAGTGGTGGCCTGACAGACAACAGAACAAGACAAAGTTCAATCGACCAATTTGCAGTGGAGCAGAATGGATAAATCAAGATTACAATTAGAGACAAATGGTCATACCGTGTCTGGTGTGTAGGTGCAGTCGAGTGGTGGGATCCTCCTAGCCCCTCGAGGGTTGTCCTTATTCCCTGTGATTGCGGCCATCCACCTCTCTAGTGTGGCGTCGTCGACCGCTTCTGGATGGACCCGACTGGTGTCTTCGGCGCCACAGTACAGCCACATCGGGTGGCCTCGGTACTGAAGTGGTTGGATGCGCCGTCTAAGGAAGACCTCCAGAAGATCCATACCCGTCACTCCATCCCGAACGAGCTGAACTACGCGCTCCATCAACATTTTTACCTAAGGTTTCTCCTCAGGGAGCACCTTCAGAGAAGAGGGTTTGTCCGCTCGGTCCACGGAGAATGGAGGGAGACCAGTCGACTGCCCCGGTGTCGACTCGTCTTGGCAGTAGAACCAAGTCGACTGCCACCCTCTAACCGACTCAGGAAGGGTCATGGCCGGGAAAGTACTCTTACTCCTCATCTGAATCCCAAGACCCCCGCACATCTGGATAACCTTAGTCCTCTCATCATTCGGACTCGCCTTTTTCACCGTCTGTGAGCGACAGGTGAATATGTGCTTAAAGAGACCCCAGTGTGGTCGACAACCTAGGAAGTTCTCGCACATGGACACAAAAGCAGCAAGATAGGCGATGGAGTTGGGAGTGAAATGGTGGAGTTGCGCCCCAAAGAAATTCAGAAACCCTCGGAAGAAAACACTCGGCGGCAGAGAGAATCCACGGTCTACATCAGTGGCTAGGAGAACGCACTCACCCTCCTGCGGCTGCGGTTGACACTCGGTCCCCGGAAGCCTTGCTGACCCATGGGGGATCAGACCTTCGTTGGCCAGGTCATTGAGATCCGTCTCGGTGATGGTTGAGCGGATCCAATCCCCTTGGACCCAACCTTTTGGCAGGCGGGACCTTGATGAAGATCCGCCCCGACTAGACGCTCTCCCCTTCGCTTTCCCCGTCGCTGTCGCCTTCTTCACGCGCTCCAAGGCCGCTGTCTTCTCCTTCACCATTGTCGCCGGTGAAGCACGCGAGGAGTGGATAGGCGGAGGCAAGAGCAGGCACAGCGGGCGGAAGCAAAGAGAGCATAGAGGAGAATGAGAAGGCACTATTCAAAAACCCTCGCCCGCGCTTTATATAAGGACATTTCCGAGTGGATGACAAGTAGGCCCGGGTGCTCCTGTCACATCCCGAAACAGTCACGCACGCGTGATACGTGGCGAAAAAGGCGGCGCGGAAATCAAGGCGTCCACGCCTTATCCCATCCGAGTACCGCGGTCCGCCCCGCTTCGCGCGCTTCCCAAAATTCGGATCCCACAAAATCCGCTAATGGCAGATCAATCTGTCAGACGATATCTTTCCTGCGATCCGTCGCTCGGAAGTTCACTAAAGTTCAAAAGTTCACTCGACAGAAGAAAGGAATGGATCAAGGCGTCTGAAAGAAAAGTTGATGCTAACACCAAAAGGAAAAATCGCTGATCCAGGATACAACATAATCAGAGCACGGGAAATAGGTCGGAAAAAATCATCGACTCCTTCCTCACTCGAACCTTGATCCATTCGGGGGCTAATGATGAAGTCATGTACCTAGGGTAGGGTCGTGAACCTATCTAAGATACCCTACCCAAGGACATCCTTAGAAGAAGCTACCTTCCAGTCGACCAACAGAGACTTCACTCGACGAACTCAAGGACACTCGACGATGAAGATAGCCACTCAACCATGAAGCTAACCACTCGACAGCCAGGAGACCTAAAGTCACTCAGCACGCAACGGTCTGTCATTAAGTAGCTTTAATATTCTTCATGGCACTTTATGAGGGCGTTACCAGTAACCGCCTATCTTAATGTACTTTAAACCCTGCATAACTGAGGGCCGGAGGGGTCTGGCGAACTCTATATAAGCCACTCCCCTCCTTAGTGTAAAAGTTCGCACCCCTGTAACTCATATACACATAAACCAGGCGGCCGCCTCCGGGTTCCGAGATGTAGGGCTATTACTTCCTCAGAGAAGGGCCTGAACTCATTAAACACTCGTGTGTACAACTACTCCATAGCTAGGATCTTGCCTCTCCATACTTACCCCCCCATTCTACTGTCAGACTTAGAACCCCGATAGCATCCCCTCTTTCTTCAACAAGTATCGGTATGATTTCGAATTCGTTTCGTTCATGAATTATGTGCAAGTCTTGGAGCGTCTTTTGCATTTAGTTTTCATTTTTCTTTTACGCACCATGCTGGTATGAGATAGTCCTTGGTTTATTTATAGAATGCTCATTGCACTTCACTTAAATCTTTTGAGTATGGCTTTATAGAATGCTTCATGTGCTTCACTTATATCATTTGAATTTTGGATTGCCTGTTTCTCTTCACATAGAAAACCGCCATTTGTAGAATGCTATTTTGCTTCACTTATATTTGTTAGAGCATGGGCATATCTTTTGTAGAAATAATTAAACTCTCTTGCTTCACTTATATCTATTTAGAGAGATGACAGGAATTGCTCATTCACATGGTTAGTCATAAAATCCTACGTAAACTCGTAGATCGCTGAATATGATATGTTTGATTCCTTGCAATAGTTTTGCGATATAAAGATGGTGATATTAGATTCATGCTAGTGGGTGGTTGTGGATTAGTATAAATACTTGTGTTGAGGTTTGTGATTCCCGTAGCATGCACGTATGGTGAACCGCTTTGTGATGAAGTTGGAGCAAAATTTTATTTATTGATTGTCTTCCTTATGAGTGGCGGTCGGGGACGAGCGATGGTCTTTTCCTACCAATCTATCCCCCTAGGAGCATGCGCGTAGTGCTTTGTTTTCAATGGCTTGTAGATTTTTCCAATAAGTATATGAGTTCTTTAAGACTAATGTTGAGTCCATGGATTATACGCACTCTCTCCCTTCCATCATTGCTAGCCTCTTCGGTACCGTGCATTGCCCTTTCTCACCTCGAGAGTTGGTGCAGACTTCGCCGGTGCATCCAAACCCCGTGATACGACACGCTCTACCACACATAAGCCTCATTATATCTTCCTCAAAACAGCCACCATACCTACCTATTATGGCATTTCCATAGCCATTCCGAGATATATTGCCATGCAACTTCCATCATCATCATATACATGACTTGAGCATTCATTGTCATATTGCCTTGCATGATCGTAAGATAGCTAGCATGATGTTTTCATGGCTTGTCTATTTTTTTATGTCATTGCTACGCTAGATCATTGCACATCCCGGTACACCGCCGGAGGAATTCGTATAGAGTCATATCTTTGTTCTAGATATTGAGTTGTAAGTAAATAAAAGTGTGATGATCATCATTATTAGAGCATTGACCCAGTGAGGAAAGGATGATGGAGACTATGATTCCCCCACAAGTCGGGATGAGACTCCGGACTTTATGAAAAATAAAAGAGGCCAAAGAAGCCCAAATACAAAAAAGAGGCCAAAGAAGCCCACCAAAAAGAAAAAAAGAAAAAAAATAAAGAAAAAACGAGAAAAAAAAGAAAAAAAATGAGAGAAAATAGAGAAGGGGCAATGTTACTATCCTTTTACCACACTTGTGTTTCAGAGTAGCACCATGTTCTTCATAGAGAGAGTCTCCTATGCTTTCACTTTCATATACTAGTGGGAATTTTCATTATAGAACTTGGCTTGTATATTCCGATGATGGGCTTCCTCAAATGCCCACGGTCTTCATGAGCAAGCAAGTTGGATGCACGCCCATTTAGTTTTCAGTTTGAGCTTTCATACACTTATAGCTCTAGTGCATCCATTGCATGGCAATCCCTACTGACTCACATTGATATGTATTGATGGGCATCTCCATAGCCCGTTGATACACCTAGTCGATGTGAGACTTTCTCCTTTTTTGTCTTCTCCACATAACCCCCACCATCATATTCTATTCCACCTATAGTGCTATGTCCATGGCTCACGCTCATGTATTGCGTGAAAGTTGAAAAAGTTTGAGATTATTAAAGTATGAAACAATTGCTTGGCTTGTCATCGGGTTTGTGCATGATTAAATACTTTGTGTCATGAAGATAGAGCAACAGCCAGACTATATGATTTTGTAGGGATAACTTTCTTTGGCCATGTTGTTTTGAAAAGACATGATTGCTTTATTGGTACGCTTGAAGTATTATTGTTTTTATGTCAAATGATAGATTATTGCTTTGAATCACTCGTGTCTTAATATTCATGCCATGATTAGACATATGATCAAGATTATGCTAGGTAGCATTCCACATCAAAATTTATCTTTTTGTCATTTACCTACTCGAGGACGAGCAGGAATTAAGCCTGGGGATGCTGATCGTCGTATATATAATTTTTTATTGTTCCATGCGAATATTATTCAACTTCCATATACTTTTGGCAACTTTTTATACTATTTTTTGGGACTAACATATTGATCCAGTGCCCAGTGCCAGTTCCTGTCTGTTGCATGTTTTTTGTTTCACAGAAATCCAATATCAAACGGAGTCCAAACGGGATAAAAACGGACGGAGATTTTTTTTGGAATATTTATGATTTTTGGGAAGTAAAATCAACGCGAAGCAGTGTCCGCGGTGGCCACGAGATAGAGGGCCGCGCCCCAGGGGGGGCGCCCTGGTCTCTCGTGGGCCACCCGTAAGGCGGTTGACGCTCTTATTTTGGCGCAAGAAAGCTAATTTTATTAGAAAGATCTGGGCGAAAGATTCACCCCAATCGGAGTTACGGATCTCCAGATATAAAGGAAACGGTGAAGGGGTAGAATCAGGGAATGCAGAAACAGAGAGATAGATCCAATCTCGGAGGGGCTCTCGCCCCTCCCAAGCCATGGGAGCCAAGGACCAGAGGGTAAACCCTTCTCCCATCTATGAGGAGGTCAAGGAACAAGAAGAAGAAGGGGGCCTCTCTCTCCCTTGCTTCCGGTGGCGCCGGAGCGCTACCGGGGGCCATCATCATCACCGCGATCTTCACCAACACCTCCATCATCTTCATCAACATCTCCATCACCTTCCCCCATCTATATCCAGCGGTCCACTCTCCCGCAACCCTCTGTACCCTCTACTTGAACATGGTGCTTTATGCTTCATATTATTATCCAATGATGTGTTGCCATCCTATGATGTCTGAGTAGATTTTCGTTGTCCTATAGGTGATTGATGAATTGCCATGATTGGTCCACCCGTAAGGTGGTTGATGCTCTTCTTTTGGCGCAAGAAAACTAATTTTATGAGAAAGATCTGGGCGAAAGATTCACCCCAATCGGAGTTACGGATCTCCAGATATAAAGGAAACAGTGAAGGGGTAGAATCAGAGAACGCAGAAACTGAGAGATAGATCCAATCTCGGAGGGGCTCTGGCCCCTCCCATGCCATGGGAGCCAAGGAACAGAGGGTAAACCCTTCTCCCATCTAGGGAGGAGGTCAAGAAAGTAGTAGAAGAAGGGGGGACCCTCTCCCCCTTGCTTCCGGTGGCGCTAGAGCGCTGCCGGGGGCCATCATCATCATCGCGATCTTCACCAACACCGCCGCCATCTTCACCAACATCTCCACCAACTCTTCATCCCTCTATGCAGCGGTGTAACCGCTCTCTTACCCACTGTAATCTCTACTTAAACATGGTTCTCAACGCTATATATTGTTCCCCAATGATGTGTGGCTATCTTATGATGTTTGAGTAGATCCATTTTGTCCTATGGGTTAATTGATGATCATGATTGGTTTGAGTTGCATGTTTTATTATTGGTGTTGTCCTATTGTGCCCTCAGTGTCCCGCAAGCATGAGGGATTCCCGTTGTAGGGTGTTGCAATACGTTCATGATTCGTTTATAGTGGGTTGCGTGAGTGACTGAAACACAAACCCGAGTAAGTAGGTTGTTGCCTATGGGATAAAGAGGACTTGATGCCTTAATGCTATGGTTGGGTTTTACCTTAATGAATCTTTAGTAGTTTCGGATGCTTGCTAGAGTCCCAATCATAAGTGCATATGATCCAAGAAGAGAAAGTATGTTAGCTTATGCCTCTCCCTCAAATAGAATTGCAGTAGTGATTACCGGTCTAGTAACATAGTCAATTGCTTAGGGACAATTCCACAACTCCTACCACCACTTTTCCACACTCGCTTTATTTACTTTTTTGCATCTTTATTTAAACATCCCCTAGCTTTTATTTATGTGCTCTTTATTATCTTGCAAACCTATCCTATCACACCTACAAAGTACTTCTAGTTTCATACTTGTTCTAGGTAAAGCGAATGTCAAGCGTGCGTAGAGTCGTATCAGTGTCGATAGGACTTGCGAGAGTATTTGTTCTACCTTTAGCTCCTTGTTGGATTCGACACTCTTACTTATCGAAAGAGGCTACAACTACCCCGTATACTTGTGGGTCATCACATGGGCAAGAGGTCCATGTGAGAGCGTATGGAAAGAGTGGCCGAAGAGAGGAGGGATTTGGGGGAGGAGATGGGGATTTGGCAAAGGATATGTGGACTTCACCTACCTCGTACTTAGTAGTAGCGAGGGGTATAAAACCGCGCTACTACTATCAACTTAGTAGTAGCACGGGTTTATACCCCTTGCTACTACTATGGCATGTCTCGGGGGGGCACGGTAGAGACCGCTTAGTAGTAGCGAGGGGTAAAAACCCGTGCTACTAGTAAGTAGCAGTAGCGAGGGGTATAAACCCTCGCTACTAGTAAGCGTCTGCCTATAAGATTTTCCCTAGTAGTGAATATTAAGCTAAGGAGATGCAATTTAACAAATTAGGAGCAATACAAGCTAGGCACCATATGCAACATGCAACCAGATATCACACTGCCATGTTAGAGCAAGCACCTTGGGTTGTGGAGTAGGGGAAATGAGATTTGGAACTAGCACCGCAGTGCGAGTAGCAGGAGAATCTGCATAGATCATCTGTTTCGGTTGCTCCAGAGGACCACCATCATTTTGTGCCTTCGTCCTTTCAGATTTTGCTTTGTCAAGTAAACACACAAGAAAAAGGAATGAAATTCGCACTTCCAAATTCGTTGATGCAACTGACGAACACAACTTTTATGTATGGCAACCACATTGTAGGAGGATGGAATATGTATGAAAAATTCTAAGCAAAAGGCATTTCAACAAATTAAGATCCAACCAAAATCACTCTACCAAGTTAGATGTATCTCATTATAAGTGGCACTTCAACAAATTAGAGGCAATACATGTTTGAAATGGTATGCAAGATGCAACCAATATTACACTGTCAGCTTGAAGGTGTACCGTCAGAAGTGATTGACGAGGGATACACAAGAAAAGTAGTTTGATGTAAGAACATGGTTAATAGAAAGACGTAGTATGTACCAAAAATAGGAAGGCATGTCATATTCACAGGTATAATGTGTTAACTAAGGAGATGCAATTTACCCTAATTAGAAGCATTACAAGGTAGACACCATATGCAACATGCAACCACATATCACACTACCAAGTAAGAGCAAGCACCTGCGATGGTGGTGTGGGGGAATTGCGGTCATCAACTAGAGAGCTACGTTGACTATCTTCATTTAGCCTTGCTGTTTCTTGAGAATCATGTGGGGAGGATGAGACTGCACTCTTTAAACGAGTAGGACGTCTCACAGTAACCCACTGGGGTGACTGTCTCATCATAAGTGATTGACGAGGGATACAAAAGAGCATTAGTTTGATGTACGAACATGGTTAATAGACATATGTAGTATTTATCAAAAACAGGAAGGCATGTCATTGTCAAAGATATAATGTGTAAAGTAAGAAGATGTAATTTAACCAAATTGGAAGCAATACAAGCTAGACACCATATGCAACATGCAACCACATTTGACAGCGCAAAGTTAAAGCAAGCACCTGGGATGGTTGTGTGTGGCAATTGAGATCATCAACTGCAGAGCTACGTTTACTGTCTCCAACTATTGACATTGCACCCTTTAGAGCGCTGAAACGGTTAGTGCTTATCTTCGAATTACACTGGAGCGACTTCTGTCTTTTCTTTTCTGCATTCATCAACACTGCGTCAGAGTTTGAAATACCCATGCATAAAAAAATAATAGTGTTAGTATGGGTGAAGTGTGTGCACAATTAGTATAGTGTAAAGGTAGCAGATAGCAGGTCGGTGAGAAATAAATGATGGGAGACATATAGCTCTACAACATGCGTGGCACACGAAATTACTACAGGATTCTATGAAAATAATAGTCGACTGAAAACAAATAGGTTAGTCCATTTTTTCTGCACCGTCCGATGTACAAAGAACGGGAAGATCGCCTTCATCTACCTCCAGCCAGTCAGTGTTGATGATCTTCCACAAAATGCCAGCGACCACCGGCCCAGTCCCCTACCTGCACCCTCCCCTTGACCTCACCGCACCGCCGTTCTTGGCACCGCCCCCCGGTCATCCATTCAAGCCCCGCCGACCTCCAAATTGGGCACAAGCAGCTCCTGCGCCCCACACCCCTATGATAGACACCGATGTGCCGCTTCCCTGGCGAAAAGGCGGACTAGGTGCTTCGCGCTCCTAAGCGGGTGCTGCTTCTTTTATTTGCGGTTTGACTGACCCTGAATTGAAATCCAGGCAGGCTACTAACCTCTAGCAAATGTGAAATAGTAAAGGGAGGAAACATTGTGCATTTAGTATCACAAAGAAGATGCAGTAAAAAGCGTTCAACTAGTTTCTTTCTTGGGATGAATACGGTGTGAGCAGAGACGTAAGATTTGCACGAATAAGGGAAGATGAGTACCTCTTTCTGCTGGCAGTGCTATGTCCTCCTTCTGTTTTTCCAACGATCTTCTTGTGGTTTGCTGGAAACGAGAAGTTGTGGAGGATGATGGAGCCTTGGACGAACCCATGGCCAAGTTGTTGAGTGTGGTGAGGTGGCCGTCTATCGGCGGCGGGGAACCAGATCCGAGGCGGCGAACGATGGCGTAGCAGGAACAGCTCCGACGCGGTGGACGGTTGCGACAGTGGAGCGGCAGCAGTGAGGCGCAGGACGGCATGGTCAGAGTGGTTCCGGTACGGCACACGTCAGCGTCGGCATCGTGGAGGCAGCTCTGCCTCGGCTTCAGCTGCTAAGTCCTTGAGGGCGTTGCGGTTGTGGTTGCGTTGGACGGCGAAGTTGGGGTACCGGCTTCGGCGTGATGGAGGAGGGTGGCGGTAGATTGGGCGCTATGGGGTGGAGAACGGACGAGGCTGGGGTTTTGTGGCTGGTGGAGAGAGCGTTTTGGCGCCCATGGATTATGAATGGGGAAACGGAGGGAGGCGGGGAACTAAGGGGGAACAATGTTTCGGTTTGAGACGCGCTTGTTTGAAATTTGGGGAAAGTTACAAACTTTTCCCCCATCTAAAATTTCAGACATATTGCGGGTTGGGGTAGGACAGTAATCTCAGGTGTCCCAAATGTGGGCGGGATAGATTTCGGCCAAGCGCATGGGTGTTTAGGCGTCCATGGCGTATGAATACTTCTAGGAGGCGGTTGAGACTGGCGTCTTGGTGAAGTTACTAACCTATCCCGGTTTAGACCTTTGGACATCGGGTCGATAGGCTACACGGGCCAGAGTCAGAGACAGGACATCGGGCCGATAGGCTACACTTTATACATTAGGCTCGCGCGGTTTCGGGTGACCAGAGGCCTATTTGGCGCTTCGTTCAATATTTGAGAGCAGAAGCATTAACGTTTTCGGTTCTCTTGAATTGAACTTTCAGGATTTTTCAAACTTCACAAATCTTTACTCCTGAAAATCCTAAAGCTACGATTATTTTGGAATGGAGGGGGTACATTTGAATATACATTGTACACCAATATATATTTGAAAAATATGCAACTTACCTCAGTTCATGCATGGTTCCATATATAATCTCCTTGGTTGCAAAAAAAAAGTTAGACATGCGTATGAATATATATAGCATGTTCAAACGCACAACAAAGATTGTGCCTCCTTTTATATCTGATTTACAAATGCCATTATCTAGGGTTCAAATAGATGAATGCACTTCCTATGAATTCGAATCTTCAAAACCCCCTTTATGTTGAATTCGACATGTATTCTATTTCATAGCTAGCAATTTGGAATGTATCCATGCAAGTGACAAATGTATAAAGTCCTTCACACTAACAACATGGAGTGCACTAATTAATGTTTATATATGAATTGCAAAAGCATCCATTGCCTGTATTTCAAACTACTCTCACTCTATGGATCGATAATATGAAATAAACACACGCACATGCTAGAATTCAATAGAGTATGGGTGTCTGATAGACCGATTTTCGTCCATACGCAATTTGCAAAATTCATGATCTCATCCAAAAATAATAATGCCATTTATATTTTAATTTAATGCGTAGAACCGCCTTTTACACGTAGATGCACTATTCCTTGGCCCATTCTCACAAACGCGCTATATATCTCTCTATCTAACGCATAAGTGCACACACTTTATATGCATCGTCATTTCTCTTTCACACATGCTCACAATCTCTCTCTGGGTGTCGAGGTGCCTCACGCACATGCTCTCTTTGTATCTCTCTCTCTCTCTCTCTCTCTCTCTTCTCTCTCTCTCTCTCTCTCTCTCTCTCTCTCTCTCTCTCTTTCTGACTACTATGTACCACTCTTTTCACTAATCTCAGTTGGAAAACACTATTTCTCTCACATGCATATATACACAT